>NC_064644.1:588379254-588681891 GCF_023864345.2 Schistocerca serialis cubense
TTGCTGGATCCTTCTCTCCCATAAATGTATATCCAGTGCTTCTTCCTTCAGCCATCCATTCTCCCATAGGTCCCCTGCTACCTTGTCCTTCCATCTCAGTTTCGGTCTTCCTCTTCTACTTGGTCCTTCGATTTCTAGGGCTCTGAGCACTATGGGACATAACAGCTGTGGTCATCAGTCCCCTAGAACTTAGAACAACTTAAACCTAACTAACCTAAAGACATCACACACATCCATGCCCGAGGCAGGATTCGAACCTGCGACCGTAGCAGTCGCGCGGTTCCGGACTGCGCGCCTAGAACCGCGAGACCACCGCGGCCGGCTTCGATTTCTAGCTCTTCAATTTTTCTCCCCATTAGAACTCCACTCTTCTCTTTACATGTCCACAACATCATAGCCAACTTTCTTGGATCTTCTTCCCTTTTGGCCCCACTTTCACTGTACCCCTGATGTACTCATTCTATCCTTTCGTGTCACTCCACTCATCCACCTTAACATTCTCATTTCTGCCACTTCCATCTTTTTCCCTTGGGCTTTGGTAAACGACAAGTTTCTGCACTATACAGCATCGCAGGCCTCACCAAAGACTTGTAAAGCTTTCCTTTCATTCTTCAACTAATATTCTTGTCACACAGTACTCCACTCAGTTTCATCCGGTTCATCGATCCACTATTTATCCTGTGCTGTATTTCGGCCTCCAGTCCTCCATCACTTTGCATATAAGAGCCTAGATACTTAAATTTCTTGACCTGCGTCAGTTGTACTCCTTGCTGGTTATTATATAGGTCTTTGGCATCCTTTGTACACATATACTCTGTTTTCACCCTTCTAATTTTCATTCCCCTCTCCTCTACAGATTTTCTCCGGTGTTCGAGCTTGTCTTGAAGTGCCTCCTGGGTGGGTTCACAGATTACAACATCATCGGCAAACATCATGCTCCAAGGTGCCTTTTTTATCAAACATTTGTCGTAATCGACAATTTATTGCACCTCATTAAGTGGGAACTATGGCACTATGACTTTTAAGTACCAAAGAATGAAAAGCTTTATTGACGTGTCTCTTAGATGGACGCAAGCATACGTAAGAAGAACGATAAGAATCAAGAGAGGTAAGTGATGTGCTCTGATTCGTCGCCATGCTGGAAGAGAAACAGTAAAGCTACACAAGGCAATATCCTGCTTAACTCCTCTGAGAATCAGTGACTCCAACATTATCAATAAGTAATCATAGTAGAAGTATTAGTGTCAGTGTTAGTATCGTAAGTTCTAGTAATTGTGGTTGCTGTAAAAGAATCAAGGTGGTAATAATAGGGACTTTTACACTGTAATAGTTGTATTGTTTATTATTGTAAAAGTGCTACACGCTGTTGTAACAATACTAAAAGCAATAGGTGATAAAGATAACTGCTAAGTTGCACAAAACAGTTTGAAATACCGAAAACCTATGACTCTTTTTCTATCATAGTAAAGTGACACCCAACTGAGAGTAGAAAAAGATTTCACGGGAAAACTACATGTAGAATAGTGTATACATCGGTATCTAAATGTTAGAGCAGTAGTTATAAAAACAAATACAGATTAGGAAAAATAGTATGACAGATACTGTAAACTTAGTCCATTATTCAAAACAGAAAAAAAAGAAAGAAAAAATTAGATTTTCATGAAGACTGACATATAATAATTTGTAAAGGTCTATTGTTGTCAACAATTGTCTGGACTACGCTAAATAAATAATAAATAAATAAATATACCAACAAATTTTATTTGTCTGCGGATTGGTTATTTGTTTTGTAAAGTGTTCTCAAATGTCATCTTACTATCAGAACAGAAGTTACCAAATTTACAACTGAGAAATTGCCAGTAATGCAGATGACATACCTTCTTAGAACACGATTCCAACTGTGTCACACAATTCAATGAACGACAACATTGGACTATGGCTAACTGTAAACAGTGCCGCTGATTTGTATCCAATGAATCCTCTCGATATGCAAATCGACCCCCACTGACTCAGATGTGAAGTAATAACCTGTGTGCAGCGGGAACGATTTAGGGATTAGTGGCCCTAACAGATGAGTCGAGGGTATGGTGCTTGCTAAAATCACTAGCAATGAGTTATGGGTTCATCTATCTACTGAAATCAAAGATGTAACAGGAAACACAAACACGATTATGAAAAGATGGAGGTAACGGGGTATTGGAACACAAAATCCTTACAATAATTGCAATTAAACACATACACAGAATGGCAAAGACCGCAGGGAAGGGGTAGCAAAAGAAAATCTGGTATTTAAAATGGTTCAAATGGCTGTGAGCACTATGGGACTTAACTTCTGAGGTCATCAGTCCCCTAGAACTGAGAACTACTTCATCCTAACTAACCTAAGGACATCACACACATCCATGCCCGAGGCAGGATTCGAACCTGCGACCGTAGCGGTAGCGAGGTTCCAGACTGTAGCGCCTAGAACCGCTCGGCCACTCCAGCCGGCTCTGGTATTTAATTCACACTGCGCTGAAGCTAATGAAACACGCAGTTGATTATCGGAGATAATAACTGCACATGCAGGAACCCCAAGAGCCTCAGTTATCAAACATGAAGCCTAATTCGTAAGAAGATACCCTCAACTTTAGAAAGAAACGCACTTATCACTGTCTTGTCATTCCAGTCTCACATTCGCTTTGCAGCATGAGGTTACCATAATTCTTCATGAGATGGTGAACTGCACCCACCATCTGGAGGAAAAAACGCCAAGGCCGAAACCTCCAGAGGAGATGTGGTCTCCCAGCTCCACTTCTCCTAACATGGTAGCAAAGTGCTCGTGCAGAAGACAGAGCCCCAAGTAGGAGAGAGCCCCTTTTTCATCAGAGAGACTTAAAATCTCCACCAGAAATCAGAAAGTAAGTGAATAACTATACCCGGATCAGAATAACAAAGTGATTGACAGTGAAGCACAGCTGAGTTTGGAAGGGGCGATGTTGTCGTTTGCCGGTACGTGAGCGCACATTATGGCTGTAACAGCAACACCTGCGCGGTTTCTTACGGGATTACTTTCTGACGCCGCCTTTTAATGTGCGGTATTGAGTTCGATTTACAGGATCATTATAGCTTTGTAGCTAAACAAACGCACTTCCGTGTATAAAATGATACCGTGTTCGTATTATTTGTATGTCTCGACGAAAGCAACAGGACGAGCATTGTTTTTACAATAATCAGAATGAATCACGTACAGTCGTTGTATTCGATCTGTGAGGGGCGTTAAACTGGACCTGAATCGTTCATGCACATACAATTACTAACAACATTAATTAATATAAGCCGCTTGAGTACCTACCAACCACTGTGCTGTGTACGCAGAATGTAATACTTGTGCGGAGGAGTATTCCTTAATAATGAGATAAGATTTATTGCGCTACTGCAGTATACTCCATTCAGCCAATAATACGAAATACAAACATAAAAATAAAGACGAAGTAAGGCAAAGGGTAAATGCCACTTAGGTCAGAATCATTTTCTTCCTCGACACTGTCATTATCTGAGCTCTGGTCCGCGCACGAGGCACTGGAATTGCCCACGGATACACAGGGTGTTACAAAAAGGTACGGCCAAACTTTCAGGAAACATTCCTCACACACAAAGAAAGAAAATATGTTATGTGGACATGTGTCCGGAAACGCTTATTTTCCATGTTAGAGCTCATTTTATAACTTCTCTTCAAATCACATTAATCATGGAATGGAAACACACAGCAACAGAACGTACCAGCGTGGCTTCAAACACTTTCTCACAGGAAATGTTCAAAATGTCCTCCGTTAGCGAGGGTACATGCATCCACCCTCCGTCGCATGGAATCCCCGATGCGCTGATGCAGCCCTGGAGATTGGCGTATTGTATCACAGCCGTCCACAATACGAGCACGAAGAGTCTCTACATTTGGTACCGGGGTTGCGTAGACAAAAGCTTTCAAATGCCCCCATAAAAGAAAGTCAAGAGGGTTGAGGTCAGGAGAGCGTGGAGGCCATGGAATTGCTCCGCCTCTACCAATCCATCGGTCACCGAATCTGTTGTTGAGAAGCGTACGAACACTTCGACTGAAAGCCCATATCGATGATGTTTCGTTGAATGGTTCGTACGCTGACACTTGTTGATGACCCATCATTGATATTTGCAGCAATTTGCGGAAGTGTTGCACTTCTGTCACGTTGAACGATTCTCTTCAGTCGTCGTTGGTCCCGTTCTTGCAAAATCTTCTTCCGGCAGCAGCGATGTCGGAGATTTAATGTTTTATCTAATTGCTGATATTGATGGTACACTCGTGAAATGCGCCAGACACTTGTTGTCTTATAAAGGCGTTGCCGACCGCAGCCAACGCCACCTAGGAACAAGGCCTCACAGCGCAACTCGTGACGTCATGACTAGGGGTCTGCAATGCCGAGCGGCTTGTTACGCTCTGCGCCACGTATATGAAAACATTAAACACTTTCCTGGTAGACTACTCACAGTGTTTTATACATAAATCTGTACACAAACGCTAATCCTTCTCACTAGAGAATTAAATTGTTCAAATTTCGTAAACTATAGCTCCATAGGTGAAAATACTTTTTCGTAATTCCCATCACTCACGCGTTTTGCAACTGCGAATTTCTATAATCAGCAGTGTCACGTATATAAAGACATTCAACACTTTCCTGATAAATTATGCATTGTTTTTTAAGTAAATATGTAAACAAACATTAAAACTTCTCATTTCAGAATTAAATTGTTCAAATCTCGTAAACCGTAGCGATGAAGGTGAAAAAACGTTTTCGTAATTTCCGTCACTCGCGTTTTGAAAATGCGAATTTCTAATTCCATAACTCTGACAGCACTATTTTCACCGTGTAAGTCGCCTTGCATAATGTAATTTAAAATGAGGTATCGTAATTGGAAAGACTGACAATGAATCGAAGTAGGTACTCTGAGATTTGTATCTATGTCAAATTTTATTTTCGTATCACAGATACCTCATTCGGCAGTCATGTACAGTTTTATACTTAAGAAAACATTACCGTACAGAAACTAGTGGAAACTTCACTGAACCTTCTACATACTACTTAGTTTAAGAGATTTGTCAGTACAAGACTAGGTAGTGTTAAGTTATTAGGTATTATAAATGGACATGGGAAGCATACATTAGAATTATTACAAACTCTGAAAAACTTGCCAACTGTAAGCCATTGTTCAACAACTTGAAAATATTAGCTGTTATAAACTTGCACATTTACACTGTTCTACTGTATACAAAGACTAACTTACCAGCTTAGGCAGGATTTACACTCCCATGGAACTGGGGTTTAACTGAAGAACGGGACACCACCCATGAGCTTCATGTAATGACATATCTTAAGAACCTGTTATTACTTTTTACTGTACAAACTGATCCATTTATATTTACCCATCCACATACTGATCCCCATCTTTTAATTAAAATACTTGTCATTTGATACACATTAGTCATTGGCAATGAGTATTGCAGTGTTGTAAAAATTTAAAATGTCATCCATAGGGCCATTTGTGAAAGCAGATGAGTTGTATCCCAATCTTCAGTAATGCCACAACTTGAAATAGTAGGCATCTTCGCATACCTTCCTGCAGATTATGTAAATCATAGAACAGCAATATAGTGAGTATGAAGCTGTTTAACAAACTGCCTCTAGAATGGGTAGAAGCCTTATTTGATTTATTCAAGCACAAGTAGTACAGTTGGTTATCGGTAAATCCTTCCTACTCACTTGAATGTATGAGTATAAATATCACACTGATAATTGCTCAGTGAGAGTACCATAATGTCCTTAATGATTTCAATTTAAGATGCACTACACAAATCGTTCAAATCGTTTTAGCTTGAATATTTTACTTTACGGAAAATCTGTTGGAACATATTGTTTTTTAATTTGTGTAAAGTAATTTTTGTATACATGCTGTATACTTTTTTGAACATTTGTAATTTGACTGTCTATTTCTGCAATAGCTAAATGACAATAAAATTCTTTTATTATTCACTATTTAATGTTGTCCCAGAGGAAAAAAATCACTGCTATTCCAAACTCCAAAAATGTTATCAAATAAAATTGCATAGAATTTCTCTCAAATGAAGAATGGCTAAAGTTACGTATTGTCCCCCCCCCCCCTTCCCGAAACATTGGTTGTACTGACAGACTGGACCTGTTCTGCAGATTAATTTTTAATTATGATGATGGCAGACTAACATGCTAATACTGGCAATGAATTGTTCTCCTTGTGAGAATGATTAATTTACTGACTGGAAAAAAGTATATACAAAAACTTGTCGACCATAGAGCATACTTACTGATGAACAGAAAAGAGTATTCCCCTAATTCTATGAGACTGGGGTTTCGCATAGAATTTGTGGTAACAAATTAATCTGTAGCAAAGCCTCGTGTTTATGGCTGCACCATATCGAAGAGAGCAGAAGGGGTCCAATACATAACATTTACCAACAAGATGTATGGGATACTGTGCATGAAATGAAAACAGAAAATAGAAATAAACAATTATTTCACATCATCTTCCCAAGCCTGAAACAGTGAAAATATACAACCACAGTATAATTTAATATTTTTTCAATCTTTTGTACACAGTTACTTTTTTAACAGCAGTTTCATCATTTCTCCTATTGGCGAAACTGTTTAGCAAAATATTTGCACAGCAAAACAGTATGCAATTCATGACTCAATCAAGTGAGTGTGTATTTTTATAGTGAAACTCATAAAAAAGATTGCTGGGAATGTTCTGGGATGCTACCTTCACAAGTACATTTCTCCAATTTGCCTGTTCTAAAAATACAATTTCCTGGTCTTTCAGAATTTTCTGTAGAGTTAAATAGACATATGTCACACACACTACTACATCATCTGCAGGATATGTCAACCCTCCCCTGTCTTTTACCATAATCAAATTATCATCCTGCTTCATTTCATCCGTAGTAAGGAATACCTTACAATATTCACAATGTTCCATTAAGTTTCGGGTGTGCAGCCGCAAGAAATCTCCTTCTTCTTCTAATATTTCGGCTGTATAACGTTCAGCCATCTTCAGAGTGAGCCGCAAGACTGCCGCTCCAGTGCTCGCTTCGTCCCTTTATACTGTTGTACCGCGCGACTGCGCATGCGGCCACAGATGCAAATGCGCCAGAGACGTTGGTCGGCGGCAGAGACGTGCATAATGCGCGAGTTGTATCTATGACTCCGCAGTTGATCTGTGTTGGCATATCGATATATCATTGTGAGCTGCACTGTGGCGACGTCTTTGCGAGTTAATTACAGCAAGTGCCGGATTCCATGATTTATCAAGATTGAAACCACTATCTCTATTAATTAAATTCGTCGTCAAGCGAATTTCAATTGCCCCCTTCACTATCGAGTCCCAAAAGGATGATGTAGTTGCCAAAATTTCGACGTTGTCATACAACATACTCTGACCATTATCAATACAGTGCTCGTCACTGCCGACTTGTTAGGTTGTGAAAGTCGTGTGTACCTCCGGTGTTCTGTACATCTTTCTTGGACAGTACGAGTTGTTTGTCCGATGTAAGAAAGGCCACATTTTGTAAACTCCAGATTTTCGGATCAACAAATTCTCTTTGACGGAGCCCACGAGTGCAGCTGTCTTGGGTGGAGGACGAAAAATCACTTTTACTTTGTATCTGCCGAGAGTACGTCCTATTTTTGATGAGAGGCTACCCACATATGGCAGGAAGGCCATCGATTTAAAGGTGTCTTCATCTTCTTCTGCTTTCTTTGTGGCCTCTTTCGGTTTCATTTTCAGTGCCCTCTGTATTTGTTGTGGAGAGTACCCATTGTCTTCAAACACTTTTTGTAAGTGGGAAAGTTCATCTTGCAGACTGCTTTCGTCAGAAATAATATGCGCTCTGTGAGTCAAAGTTAGGAGAACACTCATTGTCTGGGCAGGATGGTGGCAGCTATTTGCACGTAAATACAGATCGGTGTGTGTCGGCTTCCTATATACTTCATGTCCCAAAGTGCCATCCTCTCTGCGCCGAACCAAAACAGCCAAGAATGGAAGGCATCCCTCCTTTTCAGTTTCCATTGTGAACTTTATTTCATCGTAGAGGGAGTTCAGATGTCTTAAGAAGTTTTGCAAGTTGTCTTCACCATGGGGCCAAATTACAAAGGTGTCATCAACATACCTCCAAAATACCGTGAGTTTCAAGTCAGCACATTCAAGCGCCTTCTCCTCGAAGTCCTCCATAAATAAATTGGCCACCAGAGGGGATAAGGGACTGCCCATGGCGACTCCGTCCGTCTGTTCAAAAAATTCGTTGTTAAATAAGAAATATGTGGATGTCAGAACATGTGATTTTTCGTCCTCCACCCAAGACAGCTGCACTCGTGGGCTCCGTCAAAGAGGATTTGTTGTTCCGAAAATCTGGAGTTTACAAAATTCCATGTGAATGTGGCCTTTCATACATCGGACAAACAACTCGTACTGTCCAAGAAAGATGTACAGAACACCGGAGGTACACACGACTTTTACAACCTAACAAGTCGGCAGTGGCAGAGCACTGTATTGATAATGGTCAGAGTATGTTGTATGACAACGTCGAAATTTTGGCAACTACATCATCCTTTTGGGACTCGATAGTGAAGGAGGCAATTGAAATTCGCTTGACGACGAATTTAATTAATAGAGATAGTGGTTCCAATCTTGATAAATCATGGAATCCGGCACTTGCTGTAATTAACTCGCAAAGACGTCGTCACAGTGCAGCTCACAATGATATATCGATATGCCAACACAGATCAACTTCGGAGTCATAGATACAACTCGCGCATTATGCACGTCTCTGCCGCCGACCAACGTCTCTGGCGCATTTGCATCTGTGGCCGCATGCGCAGTCGCGTGGTGCAACAGTATAAAGGGACGAAGCGAGCACTGGAGCGGCCATATCCGCATCCTCTACACCTCCCGCTTCCTTGAACCCCCTCACCCCCTCGTTGCTCCTCTCCTCTCCCATCCCCGCCCCCTGCCACGTCTTCACTGTTGTATCACCCCTACCCTCCATCTCTACACCCTACATCTCCTTTCCCAAGGTGGCTTCCATCAACTCCCCCTCCCAGATGGTGCCCTCTCTCCCTCCATTTATCCCTCCTATCAACTCTGATCCTCACCCCATCCTTTCCTCCGTCTTTTCCCTGGGCTCCCTCTTCCTCACCCCCCCTTCCATCCTGTGTTTTCTCTCCACCTACACTCTCTCTATCTCCTTTCTCCCCCCCCCCCCCGAGTCCTTTTGTACTCCCCTCCTCTGCCTTCCCCACTCTCTGGCACGTCTGCTCAGCACCCTCCACCCCTCTTATGATCCTCATCTTCCATTATCTTCCATTGGCTTCTTTCCCCCTCCCCTTCACTTTTCCTCTCCTTCCACCCCTTTTTTTCCTGTCATCTGACCAGTTTCCCCCCACCTGCTCTCAGGTGTCGTATGTCCTACTTGTGCCAACTTTTTAGTGCAGTGTTTAAGTGAGTGTTCAGTGTTGTGCGTCTTTCCACAGTGTTGCAAACAGAAATCATGCTGTCGCTGGGTGTGCATTTTATATCTCTTGCGAACAGAACCCAGACTGTCACCGTGTTTTTTAGTTGTCTGTCTATTATTTTTCTGCTTCCTGTGTATTTTATTAGCATCATCAACCCTGTGTTTTATGTTTTAAGCTCCAGAATTTTCTGCCTTTTTACCTTTAAGTCACCGATTTTATCGCCAACTGTTATTCTTTTTTATTATCTTCATCTTTTTAAACCAAATTCTGTAGGCTGAAGAGCGGCGTAATAAGCTGCTGCCAGCCCACCCCCTTTAGGGGGAATCAAAACTCAATAAAGGAAAAAAAATACTGGAGCGGCAGTCTTGCGGCTCACTCTGAAGATGGCTGAACGTTATACAGCAGAAATATTAGAAGAAGAAGGAGATTTCTTGCGGCTGCACACCCGAAACTTAATGGAACAGTCTTTGCACCGCCAAAACCTGAAGATTCACGATATTCACAATGGGTTTTTTTAATGGCTTGGTGTGAGCAGTAATCTGCTATGTAATGCAACAGTGGCCAAGTATTCTCATCTATTCCATCAACGTCATTTTCATCTACTGCTGCATTTAAAAATTCTGGTACTGATGTTTCTTTTAATCCCTGAATTTCAGTATGAGTAGAAAAAATATCAGTGGTCTTAATAACAACATCCCCAACTACTTTTGACCGAAGCACAAGGGAAAACATAGACTGTGCCCTTAGTTTTTGTTCAGTTTCAAAAACTTGTCTTAGAGAAACATGATAATTCCCGCCACACAGCTGGCGGTATTTGCCGAACCTGTCTTCTAAGCTGTCTGTCTGTACTTTTCCTAACAGCAAATATGATCTGTTTTTCTCAGAAAGGCAGTAGTCACTGAAGTCGATCAAAGCAGCAGTTGTGTGTTTCAAAGCGCTATGTGTCTCTCGAGTAAGTTTTCTTTCATCACTACAATAGTCAAAATATTTCTTAACCTCTGTCCCTTGAGTAATGATTTTACATTTACAATATCCCACCAACGATTTATTATTTTTATGAATGTTGCAGTACCTTCCCAGTTGCTAATTGCTTTCTTTGAACCAAATGTGTCCAAAGCAACAGCTGTCGTATCATTGAAAATACGCAGCACTAACTTGACATTTTGGCGCTCAATTGAGTTACGAAATAGAGACTTCAAAGTTAAGGAACTTCCATATTGCAGTAGTTCATCTTTTCCTGTCAAGTGCAATTCTTTCAGTGCTCCAACAGATGACAAACCTCCCTTCAAACTGTCACTGAAGTCAGGAAAACACAAGATCTGCTCCTTTTGGTTAAACCAGTTATTGCGGATGCACTTCAAAATATGGACAGTGTCCACAAAATAATACAAGGGGCGATTGGGAAAAGACTGTACAGGGTGATCGTACTTTATATTCACATCTGGAGGAGCAGAAAACTTAGACACTGCTTTCTTATTTATTGCACTATTGTCTGCTACTATACCAACCACCTCAAATCCAACTGCTTCTAATTTAAGAATGACTGCTTTAATGTAAGAGAACAGAACATCACCCTAAATAGTATAAACTGGCTGAACAGATACCACATATTTGTAAGGTGATAACATGCTCTGAACCATAAAAACATAGGCACTGGTTGCAAACAAAAATTTGTCAGTGTTAAAGGCACATTCTACAACATTTCCAGCTTTGTAATCAAGCTGAGACTTCAGATGAATTTCATCCATCAACAAGAGCACAGTTTTATCATCTGAGGATGAAGTACCTACTGTATTTGTGATGTAGATCATAAACTGATCACCCTGTTGCTCAATGACAGGATTTGTTGAGAGGTTACTACAAAGCCTTGAATGGGTGTTAGGACTAGGCATAGAAAAACTATCAGTGTTCCTCAAAAATTTGTAAGCATGTGGGCAAATAGAATGTACTAATGACCACATTATCATAGAGTTAGTATCATACCTGAATTGAGTTGAACTTCTGCACTTCAAAAATGAAATCTGTTCCTTCAAAAATGTAATTTTAGTTTCGTTTCCTGGAAATTTTTCTAATAAATTTTTCAATAACTGGTCAATTAAAGACAAAATGTAATCTACAGGAGCCTCAGAACTATTATACAGAAGATAAATGTTCTTAAGAACATCACTTACCACCTGTATGTTGTTTACTTTCATGGGAAATTTCATGTTTCCAATACATTTCACTTCAATATCATTATTGAATACACTGAGTAATAAACCACTGCTTATAACTACGTGGCAAAAAATTCTTGGGTAAGGATTAATGTTTAGTAACACTAGGCTCACGCTGTCAGATTTATTTATCACTACCCAGTCACTGTGCTTTTCACATTCGCTCAACTTTGTTTTCAGTTGTTCTAAACTATCGAACGATATCGCATCAATCATTTTCGCATGTGTGTCCACACTTTCTTTGATAACAATTTGAAGAGCATGATTTCCTAAACGGCCCCTACGAATTTCTGGGTCCTCTTGTACTGCAGTTTGATGACTCGACAAGTAAGATAGGCATACAGGCAACATCGATGGGATAGCATATGAAAAACTAATAACGAAGTATGAAACCGATGTCACAGCATAACAAGTGAAATAAAGATAGTTCTTATGCCACTGTACTTTACTAAGAGCGTGTTTCATAACTCACCTTTTCTCAAGCGTCGACGATCCAATGGTGCTGTCAAGAGTGTACCAGTTTTCGGGTCATACATGCTGGTATTGTCCTTGTTGAAATTCAGTTCACATATCTAAAAACAAGCGTACAGTTCTCTTTAAAACACATAACGAAAATTAATGAGATATGAGATTATAAATACATTCTTCTGTTTACTGTATTTTGTTCAGTTGGACTACATTTCAAGTAACTACGACACACTAACCAAAGAAACACACTGATACAACAGAGTGCTTACTCGGTGTCCAGTCTTGTCTGCGGACAGCCGATAACCATTTTCGTCTTACATTCTCGTCAGATGGAAAATAAAATACACTGACTTTAGGTCCATTATCGCAATTGCCCTTGCAATTCGGCATACAACATCTTCGGGGCATTGTAACTGAGTACAGATCAAATAACCACTCACGATCAGCACAAAGTACAGTATGGGAACTCTTCGAATCACGTGTGTCGGTATCCAGCTTCTCAGACCTCTACCCGTGACGTCACAGGCTCCTTAGACTCACGATGTGAGGCCTTGTTCCTAGGTGGCGTTGCCGCAGCGCCGTACTCTGCCTGTTTCCATATCTCTGTATTTGAATATGCATACCTACACCAGTTTCTTTGGCGCTTCATTGTATGTGGCGACGAACAGCATTTAGTTGAAAAGAGTGCAAGTTTGTTACACGTGGTTGTGTTCTTCTCTTCTTTCCGGATGTCCGCAGTTTGGATGTAAGAGCTGCACCATTGTCTATCTCTTTCTCGAAATTTTCTCTCACCGTGTCGAACCGCGCAAAACATGAGTAGATCGCTGAACTTTGCGTCTGGGAGCCACACTTTTTTGCACACTTCCATTACAACTTCCAGGCATTCTGTAGCGCAAAATGAACTCGCCGCACAGACAAAGCACGCACTGAAACGAACCACAGCTGTCTACGTTACCGGCCGCGAGCATCGTCTGCAACTGGCTACATTGACCGCAACCTGCAGTAACAGAGAGATTTGGCTACGGTGAACGAAACGGGAGAAGAGGCGAGGCCAACCGCAATCTATAATGGGCTGTTGCTGTGGTAGCAGCCCTGTGAGCAGATGGATGTCAATCACTTAGTTATTCTGATCTGGGCGTAAGTCTCCTACACCATGCCATCTCTCCTCTGAAAAATTTATTTATCCGCTAGCCAATCTATATGTTTTCCAGCTTAAACAAATTCTCACAGCTTGGTAACAAACTCCCTCTGTCACAAAAATCTGTGGCTCAGACCAATGCGAGCAAGACCGCACATTCTTTTCTTGGAAAGTGTTGCCTTATCTCCAACTCTGTCTACTGTTTTAGGCGCCACCCAATGACCGTGTGTCCCACTCTGTTCGTCTAAAGTTGGGCCATAAACGTCTATGGTCCTGGCGACAGAAACTGGTTCCAACTTTGTTTAAAGTGACCCAACATTCGAGAGGTATTTCCGTCCTGCTGCTGACGCTCTGTTCTTGTAAGGGCAGCATCCAGCCTGTGGCCAGCAACCACTGCAATGGAAATTTAGTTGGATAGGATGTTGCGTAAAGAAGTGCACCATAAGTTGCAGCTACTTCTTTGTTCCGCAAGCTATCTGTGCCCCACCCGCCAGACACCTGCCCAGTTTCTGCAAAAAAGTCTCCCTGCTCTGCCAGTGCGGCACCTTCAGTGAAGCTGTCAGTGGAATGATTACTGACCACTGGGACTAAGCCCACCAGGGGCGGGAGAGAAAGCCTGTAGCCACTGTACAGATCTTAGAACTTGAGGCAGGAAGTCCCTAAGGAGCCTCCATCCTCCTGCGAACTGGAAGCCCGTTGGTGCGACGGGTCACCAAAGCTGGTCTAATTTATCATCCTAGCACAAAATATTGACAAAATACTGAATTGATCATGTTTACTTCATTAGAGGGAAATTATGACCTATGCAGTCAATAGTTACATTACTCAAGAAGAAATGGCTTGCACCTTTAATGCTGACACCCACAGAGTAGAACTTGAAGAATTTACCATGTACACTTCTGGCCATTAAAATTGCTACACCACGAAGATGACGCGCTACAGACGCGAAATTTAACCGACAGGAAGAAGATGCTGTGATATGCAAATGATTAGCTTTTCAGAGCATTCACACAAGGCTGGCGCCGGTGGTGACACCCACAACGTGCTGAATGAGGAAAGCTTCTGAAAGGTGGCTACACTGAGCCACAGCGCCAGAGATTGCGCCAAAGAGTGTTGTTCGGCCGCCTCCACTGGCAGTTCTTGTCGAGAAGTCGTGGTGGAGAGTGTTTGTTGAGAGGTGGTGATGGAGAGTGCTTATTGAGAAGTCGTAGTGGGCAGTGCTTGTTGAGATGTGCTGGTGGAGAGTGCTTGTTGAGATGTAGCAGTGGTGAGTCGTTGTTGAGAGGTTCCCATGGAGAGTGCATGTTCAGATGTTGTCATATTGTTTTGATGGGCTAGACACCAGATATTGTTGGATTGGGGATGCTGAAATGATCAGAGTGTGCTTTTCGTCAATATATATGAAGATAAAAAAATTCCCTTTTTTTTGTATTATTTCAATGTCTTAAACAATAATGCCTCTTGGTCACAGGTTCAGTCAACAAAGCATCTGGCTCGTGTTCTTGTATTAGACTGTATTTCTGGTTTCTATGTGCAATTATAGTATTTCTATTTTTTCTAATTACTTCAGTATAAATGGTGTTTAAAATATCTGGTCTTATTGAGGAAGAATCGTGCCAGATGTGTACGTTGAATCACGCTTACACACACAGAACAGCTACACTTGTGTTTTGTTGTTTTCTCGGTTTTATAGTTGCTGGGGACTTAATTAATTAATTGTGTTAGCGGAAATTTCGTTTCATTCTTTGTTGTTGTTCTATGCAGTCAGATTGTGTACTATTACTAGTCAGGGCCAACCGTTTACGAGAGTGCGTAACCGGACAGACAGCGACTAAAAATTAAAAAGTATTTGCATTCATAATATAATTAAGCCCCCATGCACTTCCTACCGATTTCTCATACACAAACAGCAGTTGACCGGCGTTGCCTGGTGAAACGTTGTTGTGATGCCTCGTCTAAGGAGAAGAAATGCGTACCATCACGTTTCCGACTTTGATAAAGGTCGGATGGTAGACTATCGCGATTGCGGTTTATCGTATCGCGACATTGCAGCTCGCGTTGATCGAGATCCAATGACTATTAGCAGAATATGGAATCGGTGGGTTTAGGAAGGTAATACGGAACGCCGTGTTGGATCCCAACAGCCTCGTATCACTGGCAGTCGAGATGACAGGCATCTTATCCGCATGGCTGTAACGGATCGTGCAGCCACGTCTCGATCCATGAGTCAACAGATGGGGACGTTTGCAAGACAACAACCTTCTGCACGAACAGTTCGACGACGTTTGCAGAAACATGGACTATCAGCTCGGAGACCATGGCTGCTGTTACCCTTGACGCTGCATCACAAACAGGAGCGCCTTCGATGGTGTACTCAACGACGAGCCTAGCTAGCTGCACGATGAATTCGATCCCTGCGAAACCCTACATTTCAGCAGGATAATGCACGACCGCATGTTACAGGTCCTGTACGGGCCTTTCTGGATACAGAAAATGTTCGACTGCTGCCATGGCCAGCACAATCTCCAGAACTCTCACCAATTGAAAACGTCTGGTCAATGGTGGCCGATCAATTGACTCGTCACAATACGCCAGTCACTACTCTTGATGGACTGTGGTATCTTGTTGAAGCTGCATGGGCAGCTGTACCAGTACACGCCATCCAAGCTCTGTTTGACTCAATCCCCAGGTGTTATTATGGCCAGAGGTGGTTGTTCTGGGTACTGATTTCTCAGGATCTATGCACCCAAATTGCGTGAAAATGTAATCACGTCAGTTCTAGTATAATATGTTTGCCCAATGAAAACCCGTTTATCGTCTGCATTTCTTCTTGGTGTTGCAATTTTAATGGCCAGTAGTGTAGATAGTAATTAAATGTAACACACACATTTCAAAGCGTTCTTAAGTTGTCAGCCCATGAAGTTGAACGCTGTTAGACACTTTAGAGCAGGACAAGCATACAAGACGAATCACGATCATGTGTAACTGGAATTACACGTATCAGACAGATTGGGATTAAAGTATGAACAGGTGAATCACGCAAGGACTTGTGATGGGGATCCGGGCGGGAGACAACTGCACCCCACGAGCATCACCTTACCCAGGATCACATCAAATTCTGGTGCAGCGCTATGTTATACCGTCAAGCTATTGCACTGTAGTACGGCATTCCAAATCACGTTCAATTACAGCGAGAATACTACACTTACTGAGTATTGTATCGTCCTTTACGTACATAAGAGTGACAAGGTGAGATATCTTAATGGATATGTGATATTTACAAGAACGCCTCTTTTAGAGATGAGGGAAGATATGGATATCCTCCAACGAATCGCCTTAGGCTGAAGAAGAATACACATACAACAGATAATGTAAAAATAATAATTAATTGAGTCATAAATAAACGATTTTAAAACCAGCTCTCATTTCTTCTTATTTCACAAACGCCGTAGCACTTCCCCCTAAGAACCACTGTGTCATGTTAGAATGGTACTGGCGGAAATGTACCCCCTCCACCACTCCAACAGCCACATCTATTTAAGGTGGCTCAGTGGGCGTAGTTCCACAGTCTACCAATGGCAGGTGCCATAGCATGAATGCATCATCATCACTATCATCAAGTGGTCAGGTAGCAGCCACAGCAAGCTGCCTTGTTTGGGGGTTTGTCAATAAGGAAAGTGTTCCATCACACCTGAGATGTTTGCTACTTTAGTGTAGCATGTTGAAGATGATAAGTCTTGAATGTAACTACCATTTCTATAGTTGCGTGAGTGTTTGTATTTTCGATACTTATTGACTGTTATGTTGTTGTTTTAGGGCTGATGAATCATAATACTTTAGGGCAACGCTTGTGGGTATGGCGTCACATCTGTTGTGATTGCACAAGCCCAGGGCACTAACGATAGTATGCCTTTCCCTGTATTAATGTGAGTGTATTTTTTGAAGCATTTTACTTATCCAGTGTCATTACTGCAATTTCAGAATGGCTTAATGTCCCAGCCCCACACCATTTTCGGAATTGCTAGAATCTGAGGCTTGATGGGTAAACATTTTCCCACATACTCAGATTTTGGCCGTGCCATCTCACATCTACCAATGGTATATAATACACTCCTGGAAATTGAAATAAGAACACCGTGAATTCATTGTCCCAGGAAGGGGAAACTTTATTGACACATTCCTGGGGTCAGATACATCACATGATCACACTGACAGAACCACAGGCACATAGACACAGGCAACAGAGCATGCACAATGTCGGCACTAGTACAGTGTATATCCACCTTTCGCAGCAATGCAGGCTGCTATTCTCCCATGGAGACGATCGTAGAGATGCTGGATGTAGTCCTGTGGAACGGCTTGCCATGCCACTTCCACCTGGCGCCTCAGTTGGACCAGCGTTCGTGCTGGACGTGCAGACCGCGTGAGACGACGCTTCATCCAGTCCCAAACATGCTCAATGGGGGACAGATCCGGAGATCTTGCTGGCCAGGGTAGTTGACTTACACCTTCTAGAGCACGTTGGGTGGCACGGGATACATGCGGACGTGCATTGTCATGTTGGAACAGCAAGTTCCCTTGCCGGTCTAGGAATGGTAGAACGATGGGTTCGATGACGGTTTGGATGTACCGTGCACTATTCAGTGTCCCCTCGACGATCACCAGTGGTGTACGGCCAGTGTAGGAGATCGCTCCCCACACCATGATGCCGGGTGTTGGACCTGTGTGCCTCGGTCGTATGCAGTCCTGATTGTGGCGCTCACCTGCACGGCGCCAAACACGCATACGACCATCATTGGCACCAAGGCAGAAGCGACTCTCATCGCTGAAGACGACACGTCTCCATTCGTCCCTCCATTCACGCCTGTCGCGACACCACTGGAGGCGGGCTGTACGATGTTGGGGCGTGAGCGGAAGACGGCCTAACGGTATGCGGGACCGTAGCCCAGCTTCATGGAGACGGTTGCGAATGGTCCTCGCCGATACCCCAGGAGCAACAGTGTCCCTAATTTGCTGGGAAGTGGCGGTGCAGTCCCCTACGGCACTGCGTAGGATCCTACGTTCTTGGCGTGCATCCGTGCGTCGCTGCGGTCCGGTCCCAGGTCGACGGGCACGTGCACCTTCCACCGACCACTGGCGACAACATCGATGTACTGTGGAGACCTCACGCCCCACGTGTTGAGCAATTCGGCGGTACGTCCACCCGGCCTCCCGCATGCCCACTATACGCACTCGCTCAAAGTCCGTCAACTGCACATACGGTTCACGTCCACGCTGTCGCGGCATGCTACCAGTGTTAAAGACTGCGATGGAGCTCCGTATGCCACGGCAAACTGGCTGACACTGACGGCGGCGGTGCACAAATGCTGCGCAGCTAGAGCCATTCGACGGCCAACACCGCGGTTCCTGGTGTGTCCGCTGTGCCGTGTGTGTGATCATTGCTTGTACAGCCCTCTCGCAGTGTCTGGAGCAAGTATGGTGGGTCTGACACACCGGTGTCAATGTGTTCTTTTTTCCATTCCCAAGAGTGTATATCTCTCTTCACCTTTCTCCACATATATGTGTGTGTATACACATCCAGTGCTGTTGTTTTTTTGTATACTTAGCAAAACATCATTGTTCTACTGAGCCAGAAGCAACAGGGCATACATTTTGTTACAGGTCAGTAGCTCTCTGCAAACAAACTATAAGATTCTTATAATAGTGATGACATTGCTTTCCTACTCATTGGCTGTTGTTTTTCAAAAATGTTCAGTGCAGTACAGGTGACGTTGGTATCACCCCCTGCTGTCGTACCAGCGATGAGGCTACCATCAGTTCTGTATAATGAGGTCTTGAGTGAGCTGGAAAAGAGGCTTGATGAGGGTTATGCACCCATCACTCAGTCGGGAAAGGCTGAATTTCTATGTAAGTAGCTGTCCATCCATTTCTATATACTTGTATGTGCACGCCAATTTTCCGATACTTGCAGACTGCAGTGCTGTAATGTTTCAGAAATGGAGTAGAACTGCTATCCTTGTTACCAACACCAGAACCATTGCAAGCACTGCCATGAGTGAGCAGCAGCACCAGTGACCAGACCCCAGCTGGTGGAAGTCTCACAAGCAACAGCAGCGCTGTCGACGTCATTGTCATCACCACAGCCGCAAACAGCAGCAGCACCGCAATCACCGACACCTGGGTCCTCAGGATGAATTGTTTGTAGTATTAGTGTATTAGTGTTGATCAACTACTGGCTAGCAGCAGCCTCACACATTCTGACAGTGACAATCAGAATGTGCAGGTATGTCGCACACAATTACCACTTTTCAGTGATTTGAAGTGCACCTGGAGACAGCACATTGTTTACCTGCGTCCATAATACTGTTAGGTACCAAAATCCAATTCTTTTCATGCATCCATGTCTGCCAGTTCTGAAAACGGAACTTGCCATGATCTTAATCTATTTGTGGTATCCTACCATTAAATGTTGTACTATGATATTCTGACAGTTCACTTTCCAACTTAAAGATGGTGTCTTGATTAATCCATCATTCATAAGTGAGGCGATAAAAGTGAGACATGGAGCGACACATCAGTTGCTGAGTGATTTGATAATTTCACCATGAAGATAACACAGACCCCAGCTCTTTGAATTCCAGCAAAACGATTTGGTTAAAGCTCTCTGTAGAGTTCTGTTTTGGATATTCACTTACATGTATATGATACAATATGTGGAGGATCCTCACATATCCGCCTTTCGAAGAATATAGCTTATGAAAAGGCCATTAGTAACGTCCAAAATAAAGACCAGTCCCATTTTCTGTGGGCACTTCTGGCTTGTGAATGAAATATTAAACAGAATCCTGAGCATTCAGAAAATACCATGTGAATATTAGCAAACATTATAAACACAACAGTATTAAATTCTTCATGAAACATCAGGACATTGGTAAAGTTGAGAGACAGAACTCCCATATGTATATATTCATATGTTGGGTTGGCGATTTTAATCCATAATGGGGAATAACTCAGGATAGAGATGAGATACAGCAAAATGTTTTACATAAAAGATGTAGGTGGCAATGAGGATTACGCATTGCTACTAATGCCGTGACCTTGAATGTGATTTTCAAGGTGATTTGGAGGTTAAAGTGATTTTTCTAAATGGAAACCGCAGTATTTGATATAAGATTTGAAAAGCATGGCAAATTTTACATACAAAGTAATACATTATTCAAGGTAATGGCAACGTTCAATGAAGGTCAAATAAGCAAACATGTTTTGGAATACAGGAGGGATAAATCAAATACAATGTCAGATACAAACTGGAAGGGGCATAAGGGGCCACGTATCATTAACAATAACCATGACCTTTAAGGTAATTGTCTAAGGTCATTCGAAAGTTAGTTTTGTTTCATGGAAACGCCTTTTTGTGACGTTGAATTTGAAAAGAGCGAAGTGAGATTCCAATGTTAAGTTTTAAAATAAATACATCACAACATATAAATGAAATTTTGACGTTTGCAAGACGTAACGGACATAAATGAAACGTATATCATTGATTTACAACTCATTTAGTGAGTCCCATTGTAACAAATTTCTCGGGATGCTCCTTCCAATTTGTATCTAAGATAAAAAGACAAAAAGGAAAATGTATCTGTCGACCAAGAATAGCTCCAATGCTGATGATTTAGCTAAATATAAGGAATACTGTAAAACATTAAAAAAAGTAATTCAAACGTCTAAACAAATGCACTACGAGAAGAAGATAGCAATGTCAGGGAACAAAATAAAAACAATATGGGATATAGTGAAAGAGCAGACTGGTAGAACCAGAAAGGAACAGGAGCAAATAGCACTAAGGGTAGATGACACATTAGTAAATGATGGGCATAGTGTGGCAAATCTATTTAACAAGTACTTTATATCCGTTACTGATAGAATGGGACTTTCAGGATCAGTAAATAACGCCCTTGAATATCTGAAACTAGCCTTCACAAATAGCTTCAAGTACATGAATATATCACTCACTTCACCAAAAGAAATAACGTCCATAATAAAATCTTTAAAAACAAAGCATTCTAGTGGGTATGATGAAATATCAACAAAGTTAATTAAGGCATGTTCTTGTGAGTTCAGTACAATTCTAAGTTACTTGTGTAACCAGTCAATTATAACTGGGACATTTCCTGACTGGCTAAAATATGCAGATGTTAAGCCTCTATTCAAGAAAGGGGATAAAGAGATACCATCAAACTACAGACCGATTTCACTTTTGCCAGCATTCTCAAAAATTTTAGAAAAAGTAATGTACAGGCAGCTTCTCAACCATCTGACCACAAATAACATATTATCAAGAACACAGTTTGGATTTCTGAAGGGTTCTGATATCGAGAAGGCTATTTACACCTAAAGTGGAAATGTACTTAATTCATTAAATAACAAATTACAAGCAGCAGGTATTTTCTGTGATTTGTCAAAGGCATTTGATTGTGTGAACCACAACATCCTTTTATGTAAATTAGAATTCTATGGTGTCACGGGCAGTGCTGCAAAATGGTTCAAGTCATACCTCACTAACAGGAAACAAAGGGTGTCAGTGCAAGGGACTAGTGAATTAAGTCATCAGTCATCATCAGAATGGGAAGAAATTACATGTGGTATCCCACAACGGTCCATCTTAGGGCCATTGCTTTTTCTTGTGTACATTAATGATCTCTCATCAGTTACACTGCCAGAAGCAAAGTTAGTTTTGTTTGTAGATGACACAAGTATTGCAGTAAATACACTCCTGGAAATGGAAAAAAGAACACATTGACACCGGTGCGTCAGACCCACCATACTTGCTCCGGACACTGCGAGAGGGCTGTACAAGCAATGATCACACGCACGGCACAGCAGACACACCAGGAACCGCGGTGTTGGTCGTCGAATGGCGCTAGCTGCGCAGCATTTGTGCACCGCCGCCGTCAGTGTCAGCCAGTTTGCCGTGGCAGACGGAGCTCCATCGCAGTCTTTAACACTGGTAGCATGCCGCGACAGCGTGGACATGAACCGTATGTGCAGTTGACGGACTTTGAGCGAGAGCGTATAGTGGGCATGCGGGAGGCCGGGTGGACGTACCGCCGAATTGCTCAACACGTGGGGCGTGAGGTCTCCACAGTACATCGATGTTGTCGCCAGTGGTCGGCGGAAGGTGCACGTGCCCGTCGACCTGGGACTGGACCGCAGCGACGCACGGATGCACGCCAAGACCGTAGGATCCTACGCAGTGCCGTAGGGGACCGCACCGCCACTTCCCAGCAAATTAGGGACACTGTTGCTCCTGGGGTATCGGCGAGGACCATTCGCAACCGTCTCCATGAAGCTGGGCTACGGTCCCGCACACCGTTAGGCCGTCTTCCGCTCACGCCCCAACATCGTGCAGCCCGCCTCCAGTGGTGTCGCGACAGGCGTGAATGGAGGGACGAATGGAGACGTGTCGTCTTCAGCGATGAGAGTCGCTTCTGCCTTGGTGCCAATGATGGTCGTATGCCTGTTTGGCGCCGTGCAGGTGAGCGCCACAATCAGGACTGCATACGACCGAGGCACACAGGTCCAACACCCGGCATCATGGTGTGGGGAGCGATCTCCTACACTGGCCGCACAGCACTGGTGATCGTCGAGGGGACACTGAATAGTGCACGGTACATCCAAACCGTCATCGAACCCATCGTTCTACCATTCCTAGACTGGCAAAGGAACTTGCTGTTCCAACAGGACAATGCACGTCCGCATGTATCCCGTGCCACCCAACGTGCTCTAAAAGGTGTAAGTCAACTACCCTGGCCAGCAAGATCTCCGGATCTGTCCCCCATTAAGCATGTTTGGGACTGGATGAAGCGTCGTCTCACGCGGTCTGCACGTCCAGCACGAACGCTGGTCCAACTGAGGCGCCAGGTGGAAATGGCATGGCAAGCCGTTCCACAGGACTACATCCAGCATCTCTACGATCGTCTCCATGGGAGAATAGCAGCCTGCATTGCTGCGAAAGGTGGATATACACTGTACTAGTGCCGACATTGTGCATGCTCTGTTGCCTGTGTCTATGTGCCTGTGGTTCTGTCAGTGTGATCATGTGATGTATCTGACCCCAGGAATGTGTCAATAAAGTTTGCCCTTCCTGGGACAATGAATTCACGGTGTTCGTATTTCAATTTCCAGGAGTGTGGTATGTCAAGTGTAGTTCTAGAAAGATCTGCTAATGATATTTTCATGGATATTAATAAGTGGTTTAAAGCCAACTCACTGACATTAAACTTCGAAAAGACTCACTATATGCAATTCAGAACCTGTAAGACGTTTCCACCCAGCATATGCATAAAATACGAAGAAGAGCAGATAGAAGAGGTTGACAGTCTTAAATTCCTGGGATTACAACTTGATAATAAATTCAGTTGGGAAGAGCACACCACAGAACTGCAGAAACGCCTTAACAAATCTGTGTTTGCAATTCGAGTGTTAGCAGACATAGGCGACATAAAAATGAAAAAGCTTGCATACTTTGCCTACTTTCATTCGATAATGTCATATGGTATAATATTTTGGGGTAACTCTTCAAGTCAAACAAAAGTTTTCAGAGTCCAACAGCGTGTAATACGTATTATTTGTGGAGTAAATTCACAGACGTCCTGTAGAAACCTCTTCAAAGAACTGGGTATACTAATTACTGCCTCTCAGTATACTTACTCATTAATGAAATTTGTCCTAAATAGTATACCTCTTTTTCCAACAAACAGCTCAGTTCATACATACAATACCAGGAACAAAAATGATCTGCATTAGGACTTAAAGCACTTGGAAATGGAAATGAAAATGAAGTCCCATTCATACTATTAGTATTGTTATTTCAGCTTAAAAAAAAAAATTGACATGTTCCACATCCATGAGGATCTTCTCAGCATGGATCTATGGAACGAAAACTAATCTAATCTAAACTAATCTAATCTCTAAACTGTAATTTTCTCTGTCCCTCCTCTATACTGAGCTCATCCCTGCTAGAACTAAAAAAAATATTTGCGTATTTGACCTTCATTAAAACTTGCCATGTCCTTGAATAATGTATCACTTTATATGTAAAATTTGCCACACATTTCAAATCTTATATCAAATGTTAGGGCACCCATTTAAAAAAATCACATTAATCTCCAAATCCCCTCGAAAATCACGTTCAACATCATGGCCATTACTAGCAATGCGTAACCCTCTTCTCCACATGTAACTTCTATCATAACCATTTTCCTGTATCTCATCTCTATTCCAAGCTATTCCCCATTATGTATTGAAATGGTCCACCCTGCATGTGGCCTGAGGGAATGCACGTCAGATGATGCAGTTGTTACACACATAGTTGTTGGACCCCTTTTCATTTCCAAAATAGCAGGTCAGCATGTGACACATGCGAATTTGTTTTTAATCTTTTAGGGTGAGAAACAGCACTACTGCTGGATGAAAATCATGTCTCACCTTCTCTCCACCCAAGTGAGTAAAAACAGTCATAAAGGGGACTTTTGGTTTAGGTGCCTGAACTTGTTTAAAACAAGTTTGAGTTTAACAAAACGATGGAAGATTGCTCTGTCAAGAAGCTGGTGTGTGTTTTAATGCCTACTCAGAAGAATAAGATACTGAAGTTTAAGAATTTTCTCCGAAAGGCTCTAAAACCCTTTACTGTATACTGTAACGTCTCTGCACACTTTCCCTACACGATTCTTTTCTTTTGTCTTCAGTGGTATGTGTATGGTGCAATCAGAACGTTAAAGACAATATGAGTTTAGGCAGCTTGTTTGTGAACCTTTATAGCAGAGATGAGATGGAGGGACCCTCCTTGGTTGGGATGGTAATTCTCATGGAAATCACAGAACTGGTCTGCTGAATTAGTGAGTAATTCCTTTCAGTCAATTCATTTAGTATTCTAACCAACGCATTTTTTTATTGAGGTGTCACACCAAAATTTCCTAACAGAACATCAGATTCCTTCAATTATCACTAGGAAGGACATTTATTAGAAATGAGTGCTTTCAATGCTTCTCAGTCTGCTATCTATTGGTCATGGTCTAAATCATAAAGCATCAACACTTGAAATAATTCACTATCAGTCAAAGTCCAAGTGTCCTATAGTAGAAGAGAGAAGGTCCAATCAGTAACTTGTTCCCACTCTTCACTGAAATTCCCTTAATTTAGTCCTTTGAGACAGAGCTAGGCAATCCAACGCTATTTTAATGAATACTCAAAATTGCTACTTAGACCATAAGAGTCTGTCACCATCCTCTCATAGTTGAAATGTCTATTGCACCCTGAGGTGCTCCTGAGGAGTGTCACTGCAGCTGCCTGGATTACTCGCTGAATCTCTACTGTCCTCTAATTTGCCCCTCTCTGATCTTTCAATCCATTCTGTATTGACTCTTGGTGCACGAGGCCCTCTGCAATATGCGTCAGGAATATTCCCTTGGAAGCTTCCTCGACAAAATTGGTCATCTTAATGTTTGAATACTGTTCTACGCACTTTAGAAATTCCGCCATTACATGCATCGGAAGGTAACCACTGTTGACTGACGTCGAGCCCTCATTGCATTGGTGAACCGTCAGTAAAAATCCTCACAGGCGTATATAATCAGCGACTGAGAAGGAAACAGATTTCGGATGGCTCGGGACTCATTATCTCACTCTGTTTTTCACTCATTTGTTACATGCACCTGAATGTCTGTGTGTACATCGTATGGTGATCTAATATGTAATTAAAATCATTAACGTTTTCTGATCTGTCGTGTACCTAAATTATTAACATTTTCGATCGTCATATCACCTCCCCGCAAATGTACAACAATGTGCACTATCCGAAGTGCTGTTAATACATTTAAAAATTTTACATCAATTTTCCTTTACACTATACCTGAAAAAAAAGCTTTTACATCCATTTGACTCTGTACTGTACCTGAACAACAACATATTAGTGTAATTACAAACTTGTATACATCCATTTGGCCTTATTCTGAACTGGAAAGAAAACATCTTAATGTCTGCTTGTAATTAATACTTGGTCACCTGTGTTTCTCAAAATTTTTCATATATAACTATTTCCTTGTCTTTCTCTACTGATTATGAGAGTATTCGATTTATTTCGGGTGTTTAATATACTGTCATCTTAACACAAGTTGATTGAGAGCAGTTCCCATCTCCAGGTTCGTCAAAAAAATTCTTGTATGAATACTTGCAACAGTACAACATTTGGAATAGGAAAACAATACAATAACACAAATAATTGGACTTCTGCTCATTTATGTAGCAATGAAATAATTTTGCACCTTTTCTCTCACTCTAGGCCCAGTTGTGCTTTATGAATTCTAATCGTTTACCCACTAGTCTGACTTAATGTGATATGCTTTAAAGGTAATTCAAAATGTATTGCTGACCTATTCATTTTGCTTCAATTTTGAGGCAACAATGAAGTTGATCTTTGCACTCAGTATTATGTCTCTCCTGGTATAGGTTCTCTGTATCACTTTTTCTGTTTCTATATACACTTGTGATTCATATACATTACAGTCTTTCTGAAATTTGAATACTCCTATTCCATTTTTAATTTAACATCCTTTGCTGGATGCATGCTACACAAAATAGACATGTCTTTCTCTTCAGGTATTACATATAACAAGAAAAAAGCAGATTCTGGTAGTGTGAGCACCTGGGTGATGTTTTATTTTTTGAAATTTAGATATCTTAAAAGGTTATTTTAATGCCTTTAAGTAGCAAGTGGGTATGTTGACCACAATAATCATGTTTTCAATGCACAACCATTTTAAAATTAATTATATTTGTAGTAATTAATTTAATTAATCTGTAAAAAGATAGTCCCTTAAAAACATGCCTAATGTGATGAACATACTGACTTACTACTATAAATAAAAAGCCAAGCCAGTTTTGAGAGCACTAGAGTGAAATAAAATTTTAGTTTAAAATTATGAGCATTTTGAGTGTAACTGAATTAATTTAAAAAAATTCAATTTGGTGGGGGATCTTCATCCTCCACGAGATTATTAAATAAAAGTGCATTCAGTATTTTACATTTTCTTCAGTGTTGGATAATCATCCATCACTAGATTACTGTGAATAAACCAGAGCACAAATTATTGATCATGAAATTCGTTAGTATTATTTTTAAGTTTCTTCAGTCCTTTGTATCTCACTTTAATGTCTCTTCCCTCAAAAATTGAAAACCCTAACTGCTAATTAATTTCAAATATCGAACTAGAAATATAATTTTAAATTCAATATTCAGTTCCAAGCATGTTTTATCTTCATGTCTAGCATCCAGATATTCACAACTGGTAATGTTATATTAAAAAATTACTTAAAGCTCACTAATCTTTCTAAACAAATTAGTGTCATTAGTGTTGTTGGGCTTCTTCAGTAAAGTTTCCATTTATATAGAATAAAACTGAATAATAAAATTAATAATTTGTGTGGTACTGTACCATAATTTTCCAAAACTATTTTTTATCATACTGAGCCATGCATTTTCTTAACTGTTTTGTTTATTCAAGTTTTGTATTTACATCACTAGTTATTTGGTTATATTATAATTTTTTCTTTTCTTTTAACTCATCCTCAATCAATCTAATCACAGATTTTCCATTCAGTTTTTGAATTTTCATATAGTTTATAGTTAATGTTTTTATTTTTATTTGTGTATTTTTGTCATTTTTCTCATGAAGCCAAATCTGTAAACCTGTTATTCCCTAATTCATCGGTCCATTCACCTAGTACACAATCTATTTGCATAGTATTTTCACCATTATCAATATGTTATATACTGTCCGTATCTTCTTCTAGCGTTACAGCCTCTGTAGGACCACGGGTAGCCCCTTTGTGGACTGCATTTTCCTCTTCTTCTCCCAGAACCTCTTCATTCTTTCTCTTCGTCTCTCCCTCTCTCCTTCTGAGATCTTCAGTGTACCTTTCTTCTCTAGGCTCCTCTGGTGACACCCTAATCTTTTCCTGTATACTTCTCTGTCGTTAATGTCCAGCATATTGGCTGGTGTGTATTTGTTCCAAGATTGTAAATATGGCTGAAACAGCATCTGTTGAAAAAGAAGAAGGAAGTATATTTGTTCCTCCAATTTTCCTTTCCTTCGACCTTGATCCCCAATTCCAACCAGTTCACAACCCACTTGGTTCCTGTCTTTTCCCTTGTCCTCCCTGTTCTTTCCCAGGCTCTCTTCGCCATTCTGTCCATACTCATCCTATTTACATGTCCAGCAAACCTTGCCCTTTTGAGTCTAACTTTCCTGGATATTGTTCTCATGTGCCGGTACAGTCCTTCCCTAGCTCTTTGCATCCATCTCTCTCCATCTCTTTTGAGACCTAGTATTTTTCTCCGTATTTTTCTCTCATCTTTCTCTAGTTGTTCTGCCCCATTTCTTCCTAGTGTCATCGTCTCAGCAGCATATAATATTGCATTCCTCACCATTGCCTTGTAGTAGCTTATCCTTGCCTCTGTGGATATATTCTTTTTATTGTATATTTCTCTCGTCATACAGAAGGCTGACCTCATCTTCTGTATCCTCTCTGTTGTTCCCTCCTTGCTCCTGTTCCTTACTGTTATAAATTCTCCCAGGTATTTAAATTTGTCCACCATTTGCACAATGCCTTCCAGTGTTTCCCAGTCTGCAGTGGTATTTAATGTCTTTGTCTTGTTATAGTCGATCCTCAGTCCTACCTTTCTGGCTACCTTACTTAAGTTGTCGAGTTGTGTCTTCTCAGTTACTAGCTGATCTAACATGTCATATAATCTGAATCTTACATTTAATGTAGTGAATGCTACAAATATTTTTATAATTTGTAACTGTTATTATCCACATACTTATCCTTGAAACTGTATTTCATGTCTGTAATAAAATCACTTCACTTTAGTTTCAACTACCCAGATTCAGCTACTTTTGAAAACAATTAAATTTTATGTTTTTTAATAATAATTATACATCTCTAGTTCTTGCTAATTTTACTCAGATCTAATAAAAATTTTCATTGTAAATGGGAGCTAAAAATATAATGTGAACTGTAAACAAAGAAAAATATTCTATAGCAGAACTACTTGGCATAAAACAAAACCAACTAGTGAGAGATTTGGCTTGTAGCTATTTACAGAAAACTGAAATAATAATTATCTTATTACACATTTGGAGATATTATTTATACAAATGGAGAAAAAAATTAGAAGAATTTATACCAGTTACAGGACCATTCTGCGATAGTAAAATTATGGATTTTGATTCGTGGTACTTACTGGAATTAAAGATAATGTGGAAGAGAGGATCCACTAATAACAATATACAAACTACGTTTTACAGATAACTGAAGCATTTAACCATAACATTTTCTTTAACAAAATGGACAAATTTGCAAAATTCTTTGTCCTTAACCCTTAAGTTGAATAAGTTTTTAATATTTGCGAAGGAAATCTGAAGTGCTGTATTGCAAAACAGCAAACAGTATGACAATGATTACAAGACAGCCGGACCTGCATCCTACCTATTATCGGGTGAAAGAGCTGTGTTTACTACAATTTTGGACACAGTCTGCATCACATGAAAACTATACAAACACCATTGATGACAAGATTGATTCAATTACTCAAAACAGATAACTTAACATTTAATTTGAAAGCTGTATGTCGAAAGGTTCAGGGTTAGGATGCACACCTGTGCTTCAAGGTTAAACAGATGAGCAAACAATATGACAATGATAAGGCTTACTTAAAAGCAACCAATCGGCAAGCAAGGTGTAACTGGATCCCAACCCATCCCTTCAGAAAATTTCATTTTGACTAAAGCTCTGGTGACAGTTGGCTCTTAATATTTTCAAAGTTAAAATGATTGTCAGTGATTAACAGAGCTCTGAAGGTACATCTTTAAAATATTACTTGTGAACACTATTACAAAGGAACTCACTCGGCGGAACCACAAGATGCAGCTAAAATACACCGATAAGGACCTGGTCTTTCAAACACAGAAACGAACAGCATAGTACAACAGGTTGTTCAAATTATAACTAATGACTGAAAAATGCAATTACAATCAACGAATTGAACCAGCTAACAGCTAAATGCAACCACAAGGTCCGTCTTTTTTTGAACGGCAACCTGTGCCTTAGTACAATTTTTCCATCTGCATTTACAACCAAGTGCTGATTAGTTAGATGATTAATGATTGGAGACAAACCAGAAAGGAAAGGCAATATAACAGTGGGCCAAATTTTCTAATGACAACTAGTGTCTTAGTACAATACTGCTGCCTACATTTACGACCAAATAGCCGACCAAGGAAAGCTCTGAGGGTTGGATACAAACCAAAAAATAATGACGGTGGTAAACAATGAAACAAATCACCATGAGGATTGCAGAATGTTACTCCTGTTTATCAGCTAGCAGTTCCATGGATCCATAGTGAGTCGCAGCAGTTACTGAGTGGTGCCAATGAAAGCCAGGTAGAAAAGGGCAGCCAGACCACAAGCAGTCGTCCGACACGAATGTTGCCAACCAACTGAGGGGGTGTCGACCTGCTGCTTGTAGTCAACGCTGACCCCCGTGAATTACTCCGGCATCTTCCCTGTGCACAGGCCCTCCTTGCACGTTTGGACCTCGTGACTACCTCTTATCGCGACGCTATCCCCAATCCCCATACTTCGTGCTTCCCTCTCGGGCCAGTGAACCCAGTATATATATATCGGCAAGCAAACACCTTCTAAGGACACAACCCACAGGTACCAACTCTTCCTCATAGATATTGGCAATGGGGCTGCAAGAGGAATACTCGATAGTTCATCTGACTCAGTGGTGCCAGACAGAACAGTCTACTAACTCAATGGTGTCACAGCTCAGATTTAGTTAAAATTACGGATCTTATGAATTGTACAAAAGATGCATCCAAAATTCAATTTTTTTGTTAAGAAAGTAACACATGGTTCATTTAATAGCTTCTTACAAGGAGTATTCTCTAAATTTTGTCTGCAGAACATTTTGTTAAACCTAAATTGCCTTTTCTTTTAGGTTCGAATACAGAAACATGTAAAGAAGCTGAACAAGCAATTAATGTAGATATGGATATTATAAGAAATAAATATACTAATACAGTTATAAATCCTTACAAGATAGTATTAGCAGATGCAAATATTGATGCATTGTTAAAAGAACTACCACAATATTACAAGAACTTTGTAAAGAACATTATACTAATTAGAACTGCTGGCACTTTTAATAAAGAAGGAATGACCGAATATTTAACACAAAATTCTAATGTCTGTATGGAAGGAGAATATAAAGAAGAATGTAATGTGATTATTAACAATGATAATACTGTAGGAAAAGACTGTTTAACATGGATGAAATATAATTCTAGATAAAAGATCTACACTAAATATGCTTGCCAAATAACAAGTCCACGAGTTAACAAACAATTTGGCAACCACATTTCAGATTTCTTAATTTGTCTAGATAGAAGATTAAAGGAAATATTTGTTCTAAATTAGCTAAAGAAAATGGAATTGCAAGACTGGAAGCAAAAATTTGTAACTGTGTTAACCCAGAGTTCCAAAACGAACAGAAATTTGATCCATTAACATACTGTATAGAATTAATAACAAATAATAGCAAATATTTTGAAAAAGTTCCTTTTTATTCTGTTCCTTTATCCTAAATCTGGAACAACAGTTGTTGTCTGATTTACAATCCCTCACAATATGTCTATTGGGGCATCAGAAACATGAAAAAACTAACAGGAATACAAATAAAAATTGGAACAGATCGTAAAAAAGAGAGAAATTGATTAAGTTTGTTTTATCTTCATATAGTTTTAACTGTTCACTGAGTAATTGTACAGAAATTTTCGAATAGACAGAGAGTGTAATTTCTCTAAAACAAACATGCTTCTTAAAATTTGGAGACACATATTTTTCTAAATCCAATAATTTATTTTCTGCAATACAACAAGAAATGTATATCAAAGAATTAGGATTAATAAAAGGAAATGATATTATTCCATATGTGTCTAGAGAAAGAACAAATATCACCAATAATTTCTATCCATGTACAAGTAAAGAAATTAAACCAATTAATATGGTATATTTACAATCTACTAAAAAACGAGGACAAGAATTACAAAATGTAAGTATACAAGGAAGAAAATTAGAGTATTTTCATTTAGTGAAATGATAATTATGTAGCCTAAGATCTATTTATTTACAAGTGGATCGAGGCCCACAATTTTTATTCATTTGTATCCACATACTTAACTCATTTTGAACTGGCACTGGGAATATCACTATTTGTACTGGATTTACAATATGAGATGCAAGAATGCCCTTTTGAGCTTCAATTATTGCACTTACTAATTGCACAGATTCCACACTTACTTGATTAAATAAAACCTCTAATTACAAAAGTTGTTCATTTATTGTGATGATGGGGCAGTCCTCCTGAAACAGTAATCTTTAATCCTCAGAGAATATATAATAAATTGTTCTAATTTATTCGTTACATTTTTGAGCAATTGCTCACTGGTCATAATTGAATCTACAGTTGTGTTCGAACCTGACAATATGGCTCTTACTACAGACACTTCTTCTCTGAACAATTTCAACAGTTGTTCCGATCTCAAGTCCATACTATCCACATGCGTTTTGTAATAAGCAACATCTGCCTAATCCAAGGTTTGGAATAAAGTCTTACTGATTTACCCTGCAAAGTTAAGAATTCCTCTCTTTTGTTTCCTCACTCAACTTGTTAATTGGTTTATAAGGGATTTGGTCTCTTGCAATCGTTCTATATTGTGGATGATTCCATTAACTAACACACCACATTCTACTCGGCTAATGTTACTCCAATCGCTCTCAACATTTATGTGTCATACCCTTCTTACAGTGTGAAGTTTTTTGTCCAGTGATCCCACATTCACAAAGGTTACAAATTTCCATGTTGTACTGGTTATTTCTATGAAGCTTTTATAGTGGTAGTGTAGTCCTGATGATGGCTTTATCGTGTGAATCTCTACAATACCATTCATCTCTCTGTTCCAGCTGTCACTGTATGTTCACCATCCGCCAGTGATAATCAAAATCTACGTTATTCAGATCAGTGACGTCATGACAGGTAACCGAAATCCTAATCTTACATTTCTAACTTCATGTCTGTAATAAGATTTCGGTCTCTGGTTTTTCTTAATTGCTACAATAGACAATTAGCATTTTATTATTAATATCGTTAATTCCCCTTTTAGGAGAGCGTTAAAACACAATCAATTTTCATGGCACATTTTTGTCTCTTTCTTTTCTCTTCCCAAAGCCCTCTCATATATCCACAGTGTTTCTTCTTTCTCTCTTCTTTCCACTTCTTTCCTGGTTTCTTCTCTTATGGTGTTTCCTCTAATTTCTGTTTCCTGATTTTTTGTCTATATTTTTCTCTGTTTGCTATTCCTTCTGTGGAGATATTCAATTTCTTGAGATCTTCCATGATTTCCTTTGCCCAGTTAGGTTTCATCATATTACTCATCACTATGTTAAAAATCTACTTATCAGCCTATTTTCGTTCATCCTATAAATGTGCCCATAGAATTTACCCCTTCTTTGTAACTGTCTCTGTCTATCTGTACAGTTCTTCTGCTGGTCGTTTTATTCAGATCCCCTATCTCTTAACTGGCCCATAGATCTTTCTCAGAGTTTTCCTCTCTTGCTTTTCCATTTCCTTGATTTTTGTGCTTCCCCTGATTACTGTCGTTTCTCAAGGCTTCTGGTAAGACTACTGTTTTGTAGTGTTTTAATTTGGCATTAATGGAAATACTTCGTTCGTTGTAATGGTTCCATGTAAGTCTGTAAGCTGTCGAATTTAGTCCTGTTTTCTGTATAATCTCTCCCAGGTATATGAAACTTTCTACTTGTGCCATCTTTCCATACTTTGTCACGAATGGGTTTCTGTCTGTGGATTTTGTGTCCATGTACTGTTTTTTTTTTTTCATATGAAATTTGTAGTCCTGTTCTGGCTGCGACGTCATGTAGTGTCTTTTGGGCTTCTTTTCTGTCATTTGTTATTATGGTTATATAGTCGGCATAGAACAGACATTTTATGTTGATGGTTCTATTTTTGTGTTATTTAAACTATTTCTTCGTGTGTTGAGGGTTCGGAGTCCTGGTTAGGTCCTGGTTTTGTAAACTGTAATCTCTGTTTTTGTTCATGCCAGTTGTGTCAAAGTATCGAACCAATATTTCACAGTTTTTCTTCGGATTTGTCTCCAGTGTTCCATCTTGCCTTTGAAGCATAAGCTTGGAAGCTGATATCCTGTGATATTTTCTAGGGATAATCTGTAAAAATTCCATGTGTTTTTTCTGGTTAAGTTCTCTTCGATCTCCTTCAACCGGCTGTTTTCGTAACCTCTTTGCTCTCTGCGGATTATTTTTGAAGTGTTTCTCTGTATCCTGTTCAATTCTTCCCGCTTTCTTGTGTTCTATGGCTGCAGGCTTGTATTCTGTGTTCTATGGCTCTGTCGCATCTCATGGTCGAACATTGATGTTTCCTTTTTCTCGGTGGTTGCCCCAATTTTAACAGTTCTCTCCAGTTGTTGCTGTTGATTTTCGTAATTTCTTCTATTATTTCTTTCTTGTTTAGTTGCAGGTACTCTGGATCTGTTCTGAGAGATCTGTTGGTTCTCTTGATTTGTCTGTTGAGTATCAAGTTTGCATTGATTTGGAGTAGGTGATGATCAGACTCAAAAACTCCTTTCCTACTTCTTACATTCATTATTTATCTAGCGTTTTTCGTGTATATTACTATGTGGTCTATCTGAAATTCTTCTAGAACATTTTTGGGGGATTTCCACGTTACTAGTTTTGTTTGTGGTTTGTGGAACTGCGTTGACATGATTTTCTGCTCAAAATTCCTGCAGAAATTTGTCAGGTTCTCTTCGTTTTTGTTTTTTTTTCTCTTGTGGGCCCTGTGTTTCTCTGTCGTGCCTCGGAAATTTCTTTCCGTGCCTAACTGGGCATTGAAATCCCCTGGTAACGCTTTTACGTGATTTTTGTCGATTTTGCTGGTAGTTTCTTCCAGATATTCCCAGAATTTCTCTATCATATCTGGATTCTTCTTGTTATAATTATTTGTGAGGCATGTGCACTAATTAGTGTATAGGTTTTGTTTCCAGATCGTATCGTGAGTGTTGAAATTTTTTCTGACTTTTACTATTTCGTATGTACTTCTGAACTGGGAATCGAAGTTTTTTGAACTCCCACAGCTTACGACCTCTTTATGCAGTGTCACTCTCTTTCCTACTGATGTTCCATCTTGTCGTAATGAATCTTGCTTGATTCTTTGACCTCTTATATTTTATATTTCACTACTCTATGCACTTCTTGCATCCTAACTTTGAACTACTACACATTATCCTCATAATCATATCCTACTGTGGCTGCATTGTTTGTAATATTATGGGCAAATTCACTGTCCTTCCAAAATTAACTCAACATGTGTATACTCTGTGCTTCAGCGTGGTGTAGTCTGAAAACAAATGTTTCATATGTAACTCAAATGACCTAACTGCTAATATCTTCATTTATAAATGCTTCAAATACTCCACCAGTGTCCGATGTATACTTTTCAATGCTCCATTCGTCTGTGGGTGGAAGGCGGTTGCTGTATCTTCTTTATTCTTAATAATCTGCATATTTTCTTGAACACTTGGCTTAGAAAATTTAATCCTGGATCTGTGAACACTGTTCAAGAAATATCATACTTCAATAGAACTTCTCCAATGCACTTTTCAGGTATTGTGTGTGTGTCTTCTCTCTCTATCGCGACTGCGCTCCCTATATGTCCTTTCTAATGCTCCATTCATCTGCAGGTCGTAAGCGGTTGTCTGTATTTTCTGTATTCTCACTAATCTTCATACGCTCTTGAATGCTTACCTTAGAAAATTTTAAGCTTTATTTGTCATCACTATTGAAGGAATACCATATTTTAATACAGTTTCTGCAATGAAATTTTCAGCTGTTGTGTGTGTGTCTTGCGTCTCTGTCGGAACTGCTACAGTAAACTTGCTCAGATCATCCTGAATAGTTCAAAGGCTTAAAATGTTTCTGTTGCCTTCTGCAATTACATCCAATGGACTAACTGTGTCCATATTACCTTTGTCAATCATGGTTTCTGCTGTGTCCTTAATAAGTAATAGTCTTGCTCTGAGTACATTTATTTCACTGACATTTATTACACCTTCTAACGCATTTCCCGACATATGTTTTCATTCCCTTCCATGCATCGCATCTCTTTCTCCGATACATGGTTCTGTGAATCGCTTGATGTCCACCCAATTGATTGTCATGTACTTCCTTCATTATCTTGGCCTTCTGTTTCTCACTTATCTGTGATTTGTTTCAATCTTAGTAGTCTCTGTTATCCTTATAATTGGCTCCCTGTTTTCCATTAACTGTGCCTCTTCATCACTTTGTCACATTCTGCTTGGTGCATCTACGTTGGCATTCTGTTGTTCTGGCTTATACATAATGTCGTATGAATATTCTTCAAGTTTCAGTCTCCATTTTAATAAAACTGATGCTGGGTGTTTCACACTAAAAATTCTCGTTAATGGCTTGTGGTCTGTTTCTATTTTGAATTTCGTTGGGTACACACATGCCTGAAATTGATTCATTGTCCATACTGATGCTAAACACTCCAGCTCGGCAGCTGAATAGTTTCTCTCTGCTTTATTTAATAACCTGGAAGCGTACACTTTTTATAGGTCACTTCTGACTTTACCTTCTGATAATATTGCGCCAATTGCTGTCCCACTTGCGTCCGTCGTAATAATGAAAGGTTTCTCGAAGGCAGGATGCTGTAGTTTGAGGAGATTGTTTAACTGCTGCTTCTTGTTGCTGCCTTTTCCATTCATGCTGCTAGTTGTCCTTTATCGATTTCTGCAAAGGAACTGCGATTGTACTGAAAGTTCTATAAATTTTCAATAGTATCCTACCAGACGTAGGTATTCTTTTAATTATTTCTTCGTCTTCGACCCTGGAGATCTTTTCGCCTTCTCTATGTTCGTCTGGCTATACACCTGTATTTAGTTATCTTATGCCCCTAAAATATTGCTTCCTTTCGTAAAAATTCACATTTGTCTGGCTGCAACTTCAGACTGTGTTCCCTTAGTCTGAAATAACCCTCCTAATTTCTCGTTATGTTATATTAAAGAATTTCTGTTACAGATAATATCGTCAAAATATATTGAACACTTTGTTCTGTGTAATCTGACGATGCAACGTTCATTAATCTCTGAAATGTACTAAGTGCTCCTGTTAAACTCATAGCTGTCCCGTTGTATTTATAGTGCTGATAGTTCGCACTGCACACTCTTTTCCCCAGTTCTGTGGTGCCATCAATAGCTGGCGATAGCCGCTGGTAAAATACAATGTGGAAAGGTACAAGATTTTCCCTGGTTATCCAAAATTTCCGACAGATTAGGTAATGGGAATGCTTCCCTTACTGAAATCCCGTTTGCCTTACGATAATCAGTCACCAACCAATATTTTAGTTTTCCACTGGCACTGATATTTTTGGGAACTGTTTACATCAGCGGGTTCCACAGAGTTTGACATTCTGCAACAACATCGCCCATAAACACTTTTTCTGTAACTCATGTTTTACTTTCTGCATAAACGACAATTTGTCCCCTTTGAGGTAAAGCACATTACAATATTCTCTACACACATTTTCTATTTCATATTTCTCTTCCCTGTTTAAGTGTTCCGTTTGTAAAGTGCCTCTGACCTGCGATATGCCATCCTTATAATCTGGCGCTTGTTCTGGCTTTTCTATTACCTTCCTTACTGTTGGTTCAACGTATGAGGGTTCCGTAACTAAGCACACTGAACTCATATGACAGTCTACCTCATTAGTGTTAACCACACTAATAATGCATTTGCCTTGAGCACTTTGTACTGGAGCCTCTGAAAAGTATGCACCCTTTAGTACTTCTTGTTTTGGCAGTAACATCTCTTGAACTTCTGGAACGATCTGTTGCTTTTTCAGTGGGATCCTCATGATTTTTGCTTCTTGGCGTGGTATCGTTTCCGGTAATTCATAACTTTCCCTTTCTTTTAGGGGTGTCATTCTAAGTGACGAAGATCGCTTTATTGTGTTACTGCCCTTATCACGTCCTTGTCGTTTTAACTTCCTGTTCCATCGTTACCCTCATGGAACTCATTTAGCCTACTCTCATCTGTCGCAACTCGTTTTAGTGACCCTTTTTGTATTGTACTATTTCGAGGTTCCCTTCATCCTGATGGTTCTTCGTGTTCTGGTACTGTCAGTAATGGAATGTCATACCTATTCACCGATATTTGTATCCAGTTGTAATCAATGATGACACTCTGCTGTTTTAAAAAATCTGTACCTACCAGACCATTATATGGGATACATGTCTACTTTCTTAACGTATGGAATGTATGCTGTCCATGTCTTTGACATTGTTATTAAATTCAATTTTGCTTTACCCATCGCAATAATTGTGACATGCATTACGTCTGTTAAACTATGTACTTCTTGATGATTTTTGGTATTTCAGTGGTTATTACTTCCTTCTTGAGTAAACTTATATGTGAACCTGTATGTTTTAAAACTTTGTGATTCTGTACCGAATTTCTTGTATCAAGTTGTCATTTCATAGGTTTCTGCCTTACACCCTACTATCCTCACCTTGAGACATTTAACGTTGGTTCCGACCGTCTGCTGTCTGGACAACCTGCGTCGTATCCCTTCCTGTTCTCTGGATTCTTTTTTATTTTTTCTCTGCATTGTGTCGCTGTGTGCCCATATTTAGTACATACATACCATTTGGTAGTTCGACAGTCCTTCTCCAAATGCCCCCATCTTTGATATCTGTCACATTTCGCATCTACATGTCCTGGCTTAGCATAGTGATAACAATAATTTTGGGACTTCCGCATTTCTTCCTCCCAGGTTACTCAGGTATTGTTATGGCAGAGTTCGGCTACATGCCACATGAGATGTATGACATTTTATTTACCTTGGCTGTTTCTTACTATTATTATGCGAACTTATTCCCCTTGAAGCCTAATTCTTTTCTCTCACTGACATAATCGCGCTCCCTTCTTGTTAGGCCATTTCCATGGCATTGCCTAAGTTCACATTTTTGCCTTGACTGCGCAGAATCGTCTGTATTCTCTCACTGGCTAATGCTTGAATAAAAAAATCTACAGCATAGTGTATAAACTAATTCTACAGCACCATTTAGCTGCACCCTATTGTTACTCACGTTATGTCAATGCTGCACGATTTGGATAGATCGTCCATCCGGTTTCCTCAAGAGGCAATTGATTTGCCCAGGCACTGACTGGCTTTAAACATCATGACAGCACAGAAATCTGTAGTTCTTTTATCAAAATAATTCTCCTCTAAAATGTTTCTCACTTCTCGTAAATTATTCGTGTTTTCCCTTACTGTCAATTTTGTATTGAAATAATAATTTTATATCATCCAATTTAAGTACTTCAAAAGGGGAATTCACGTTTCCTATGAATTCTTGCAGTTCTCTTTTGTTACCATCTAATGTATTCAGAACCAATACTAATCCACTCTTAACGTTTATCACTACTGGAGGATGTCGTTTTGTTACAACCAAGGGACCTTAATCTTAATTCATTCAGCTGGTTTGCCTGTTCTGTTGTTTTGCTGTTCTTGTTCTTCCTTTGGTCTGTTGGACTCTGCTTGTCTGCTATGTCTTGAGCGTTGCTACTCGTGTAGCCTGCTGGGCTCTCCAGAATCTTGGACACTGCAACTCGTAAGGGATTTTTCTTCTTGTAGTGAGACTCGGTGACACAACTGCTTTGTTTTATTATCCTGTTTCCTATGTTTCCTTCTATTAGCCACCTAATTCATTACCCACAGCAGTTTGCTAATACCACGTAATACATTTGACACCATGCTTTTGTGTTGCGTCCCAATACAGGGTTCCATACACCAAATTCTATTTCTTTTGGCTTCGGTGTTACCTATATGGCGCAATCAGGACGTTAACAACAATATGAGTTTAATTAGCTTGTTTACCAACCTTTTTAGTGGAGATGAAAGGGATGAGCTCTCCTTCGTTAGGAAGAGTGTTCAGTTACAACACTTTCGTAATTCTTGTGGAGTTGATAGGACTGCTGAAGCAGCAAATAATTACTTTTTGTCAGTTCGTTTGTTGTTATGTTCAACACATTTTTTTATTGAGGTTTCACACCTAAACCCCTTAACAGTATGTTAGATTCTTTCAATAATCATTAGGAAGGACCTTAATCAGAGATGAGTGCTTATGCTGCCACTCGGTCTGCTAACCACTGGTCTTTTGACTTAAACCATAAATCATCAAAACTTTGAAATAATTCACTATCAGTCGAAGGCCACTTGCCCTATCGTACAAGAGATAAGTACCAGTAACTTGTTCCTGCTCTTCACTGAAATTCTTTCAACTGAGTTCTTTCAGACAGAGGTAGGCAGTCCCTGTTCAATGCTATTCCTATGAATACTCGAATTTGCTACTTCAGTTGCAATTTACATGTGCCACCAAAGTCTGTCACTGTCTTCTTGTAGTTGAAGTGTCTGCTGCACTGTCAGGTGCTGCTGATGAGCGTCACTCCACCACTCCGGTAGCTCGGATTACTTGCTGAATCTCTTCTTTAATCTGCCCATCTCTGAGATTTTATTACATTCTATACTGATTCTGGGTGCACACCACCCTCCGCTATATATGTCAGGTATATTCCCTTAAAAACTTTCCTCGACATGCAATCGTCTTAATGTTTGAATATCATACTAGCTTCCACTAGAAATTTCCCTGTTACATGCATCAGAAGGTTACCACTGACACCTGTGACTTAGACCCTCATCGCCTTGGCGACCTCTTAATGATAATCCTGACTGACATGTTGAGTCAGTGGCTGAGAAACCAAAGGCTTTTGGCCGGCTTGGGACTAATTATCTGATTCCGTTTGTCACCCATCTGCTCCATGCACATGGAAGACTGTGTCCAATTCTTGCTATGATGTAATACATAATTAAAATTATTAACACACTCTGACATGCCATGTAATTAAAATTATTATTATTTTGTATGGTCAAGACAACATGCTGACTTTGAATGTCTTCTCACTCCTGTGGTTGGATGTGAGGACAATTCGTATGCCCCACATACCACTCTCACTGAATGGCATGTACCTTTCGCAGCTGTATATCAAGTTGTATGCACATACGATTCAAGCCTTAAACATTTTAACTCATATATTGGGGGTAATCCTGTGGATTGGATGCTCTCTGAGCTTGAACCTAGCAAGAAAAGGTGATGGTATTTATGCCAACATTGTTCTTATGACTGAAATGCAGGAGGATAAATTACTGTACAAGAATACAGTTGACTGTTATATTTATGGGTAGCTATTAGACAATTAAGCAGAAACACCTTGTAGTGGCAATTGCCATCTAACCAGCAAATTCTTTGATGCTGCACACTTGAATCACCAATTCCCAGTACATATACCCATTTTAATCTACACTTTGAGCATGTGTGATGCTGGCTTCTTTTTTGGGTGTTTGGCTGATTACAGAATGTGGAGACATTGGGTTGATGTTCTGCCCAGTACCAATGAAGGATACATTTCGTTTTCAAAGGGAATCACCAAGGAAGTTACATTGAGAGTCCTTGATTCAGTGAGATTCATGCAACCATCATTACAGAAACTAGCCGAAACGATGCATTAGGAGGTCTTACGTCTCACTCGAGCTACATTTCCTGATAACGCTATGTTTCATTTCGAAGTGAAGAAGGGGATTTTCCAATACAGATGTCTCGATACATGGGAGGAACTCAAAAAATCCACAGTGCCTGACATAACTGCATTCTCCAGCAAAAGTTAAGACACTTCCGTATTGGATGGGCAGGTGGTGAATGTTTGGCGTGAGTCGACATCCCCAATTTAAAGGAATATGTGAAAATATATATAAACACAGATGTGCACTTACTTGCAGACATTTTCTAAAGATTTCTGAGCGTAAGCCTGGACACATACGATCTGGATCCCGCCTAACACCGCGCTAGGGCTTTCATGAGATGCTCTGTTGAAAGAGATGCATGTCAGTATTGTTGTTTTTCGAACGATGGATTTGATGCGGGCCTTGTCAAAGTGTCCATAGTCACACCAAGACAAACAACCCACAAAAGCGTGGACAGTTCAGTGCATCTGGTGATTTAAGCTTCATCATTTACTTATATGGTGGTGGTGGTGGTGGTTAGTGTTTAACATCCCATCGACAACGAGGTCATTAGAGACGGAGCACAAGCTTGGGTTAGGGAAGGATTGGGAACGAAATCGGCCGTGCCCTTTCAAAGGAACCATCTCGGCATTCGCCTGAAACGATTTAGGGAAATCAGGGAAAACCTAAATCAGGATGGCCGGAGACGGGATTGAACCGTCGTTCTCCCGAATGCGAGTCCAGTGTGCTAACCACTGCGCCACCTCGCTCGGTTTACTTAGATGTAAACAGCTTATATAGACAAGTCATGCAACAGCCTCTAACTCTTAAAGGCTTTTGGTTGCTGCCTGACAAGCAAAGCACCACTGGATAACAAAATCAAACATATGTGAACAGATTCTGAAACAGTGTAAGTTCTAGAGGACTGATTTAACATACCCTATTAGTTTGCATGATGAGTACACTGATTTGCCACTGTGTGCAGGATACTGAGTTCTGGAAAATGGTTTCACCTAAGCTGATGAAAATTTTGGAGGGAAAACAAAGGTACACACTACATTATAACAATCGCCAGCAATGTCCCAACCCGAGAATGAAACTGGACAGACTCATCCACACTATTTCCTTCAACCAACATCTGTGGTTCAAGGAATACATTGCCCAGTCCATAATCAACCAAATGCTCGAATAGGGAGTAAGCAACATACATGCTTAAAATGTGAATTAAAGTAGGTATGTGTCCTGGGAATTGGTAATTTAAACACTGAACAGAGGGTTCTCTGGTGTGAACATTTGAAAAAGAGTGTAACAAATTACGAATAACTTAACTGTCGGAAAAACTATGGAAAGTGTCAGAGAACATCACTCAGTTATCCGTTGGAAGGAGCATTATGGGGCAGCATATTACATCGCCAGGCCAAATTTTAAATGGACAACAATCTTCAACAGTGATTTCGTTGCTTTGGAAATAGTTAAGGATGTGGTAGAGTTCACGAAACTTGTTAGCGTGGGTAAGTGTGTATTAGATATATCCAAATTCCACATGTTCCGTTATACGTTTGCAAAACTCATTTCGTTAATCCAAAGTTACTTTACATGTATACCGACAGTTTCATCTGTTGGGTGAAGGGTTGCAAACCATATGAAGTAATGATGTGCTACCCCGATGCATTCGATACATCTAGATATGCAGCCAATAGTCCTAACGCCATAACACTTGCCAACGATGAGGTTATTGGCCTGATGAAAGACAAGGCTAATGGTTCATCTAATGTGGATTTTGTAGATTTCCACTCACAAATATATGCATGCAGTACAGACACTGGTTTGCCCCTTAGATGGGCTAAGGGTGTGTGGCATCAATGGCTGTCGAGGTTGAATACTATATGATGTGCCTGTGTGGTGGTATTAGCAGTGCTCCATCCCCACTCTGCAGGTGGTACAGCAGTATAGTGTTCACTCAACAAACAAGAGTTGCACATTGTATTGCAACAGTCTGTCTCAGCATGACGATAAGTGAATCATCTGTGCTGATGGGATCAAAACCCTACTGAATAGACACTATCCATGTGGGCATTAAGTGTGCATGTGTGTGTATTTTGTATACATGGTGAAAGAGATGTGTGGTTCGCTTATGAGAATGCATAAAGCTGTACATATATATCTGTGAGTGCTTGTATGTGAATTTCATAGTGTGCATGTGAGCGAGTACTAGGTTTTTTTGCACAACATTTAAGCGAGTTATGTTTTTCTCCACATCATGTGTGAGTTATATTGTTTTTAGCACACCATGTGTATATTACCTTTACAATACGATACGTTTTATTGCTGGTGATCAAAGCAAATGGCATCACATTTAGTTCAGTGTTATGTTTCTCATGGGATTTGTAAATAAATATTTCATGTCAAGCATACTTAAAACGTACAGCTCTTTCAAATGTGCCACATGTATTCCAAGCTGTTGGTCAGGGAAGCTTTAAATAAATATTTTATGTCAAGTTTAGTTAAACTGTATAAGTCTGTCTTCTGTGTATTCAAGGCTGTAGGCAGAATAAAAGCAGCTGAAAACTGTAGAGGAAGAAATAAACAGTGAGGCATATTTTGTAACACGGCAATCAGTCGTCCTTTCCTTTCAGGCTTTATTAAAGAAAATCTAGATTTCGGGTAGCACCTAGCCATTATCAGTGCACTATTTCTTGGTTGGAGCAAATGGCTCTGAGCACTATGGGACTCAACATCTGAGGTCATTAGTCCCCTAGACTTAGAACTACTTAAACCTAAGGACGTCACCCACATCCATGTCCGAGGCAGGATTCGAACCTGAGACCGTAGCAGCAGCGCGGTTCTGGACTGGAGCGCCTAGAACCGCTTAGCCACCGCGGTCGGCCTATTTCTTGGTTTCAATAGATGTCCTAGTACGTCAGTCCCCTGTTGTTGAGGTTTCTGTCACATTTCATTCAAGAACTGAGTCTCAGTTTATCTCTTCAAACCAATAAGCTAAGATCATTCCAGATTCCGAACAGAAATTTTTAAGATGCGTGTAAAACAGTTTTACAAAATGCACGGTAATTTTGAGCAGCATGTTTCTGTACCAGCGATGTAATAATGTTCAAAATCGACTGGGTCCTTACGGACTAAGTTTATACGCCGCACAGCAGTCACTTGACTTTTGGACTCGAAGTACGCTGGCGACAAAATTTCCGTTCTGCGGTTCTGGATAATTGCTGCATAGATATTCTTGCTATACTATGTTTCTCTTCACAGCTTACTCAATGCACAGATTTAATAAGATCGGGAAATTATCTTTAAAGTTCGTTGCAAGTCGCTAAGTGCTCTTATTCTGAAATGTTGGATACATATAGTCTTGGTAAGTTGCGAGACATATACACAATTTCTAACTTTCAATACTAGGCTTGTCTTTAACGTAAGATTATATCTCTGGCTTGTCTTTAACGTAAGATTATATCTCTCAATGAACAAATTATGAATTCGCAGTCCATAATTATATGAAATACTGAAAAGAAAATTTTGGATACACCTGGAATCGGTTGGATAGGCAATCGGGTGAACATTCTAGGTATTTACTAAAATGGATGTTAAAAATGAACTAGGATTCCAGAGGGAGGGGAAAGTGACTTCTGTGGCACCTCCTCCATCAATTCTGCGAACGCCTATACTTGGCGCTAAGCTCCTGTAGTGAATGACGTATTTTGTGGTTGTAGCAGCTCGCCAACCACTGCCGTATGTAGGAAGTACGTTGAGAGAAGATACCTGCAGCGACCTCGCTGGCTGTGGTGGCATCAGGATAAGCGACTGTAATAACGGCCAGAGAAGTGCTCTGCCGACGAGGCCCGAGTTTCTTGCCGGGCAGGCAAGTCGTAACTCGGCGGCAGCCTCTGGAGTTCTCTGCCAGGCCGCGTGAAAAAGGTTCAAACTGCGATTGCCGCGTCTTGTGCGGCAGGCCAAGAACTCGTCCAGTTAAACGAACAATCTCAGTTTAACGAACACAGCCACGAATGGAGGAAAACTGACGTATTTGGTGTTTCTAAAGCTTCACAGAGAACTAGATTCAGTAAAAAGTAGACTCCTGATGAAGGAAATAAGTTCAGGTAGCATACATCAGCCGAATTCGCAACTAGACCGATAACGGGTTGAGGACAAGAACCCAATGGATTATTCTTTCCGGACGTCGAATTGTATAGAAAGAAAAGTGCGATAGAAACCACTTAACAAAGTAGGTACACATTTATTTGGAAAAACAGTGGCGATATTGTAGCATGTTTTTACTACGCAGGGGAAAAATACAGAAATTACAAGCGGTTAAAAGCAATATGTAGCAATAACTAAGTAATTCTTGCAGGGAATGTAAAAGATAGTCACATGGCAACATCTAAGTGACAATCCGTTGTACGCCAAACATTCTCTCAAGAATATGTGGAGTCACCGACGCGAGAGAAATGCGCATTTTGAGGTCTACAATTGTTTTTGCCAAAGGAGGCACATGCACAGAGTAGATCTCATATATCTAGTGTATATCTGCATCCCAACTCTGCCGGCAGAGGCTTCATCGAACCACTCCCACACCATTTCTGTACCTTCAGCTCTCTAACAGCGCACGGGAAAAGAGAAGACGTAAATCTTTCCATTTGAGCTGCGATTTATTTTATTACGATGATCATTTCTCCCTCTGTAGATCGCCGTCAACAAAATATTTCCACATTCCTAAGAGAAAGATGACGACGGAAATTTTGTGGAAAGATTTCTCCGGAATATATAACTTCTTTGTTTTAATAATTGCCACATACCTCCCAATTCATGTGTCACTTCCATGGCCTGATTCGCGATAATACAAAACGAGCTGCCCTTCTTTGAACTTTTCCATGTCCATCGTCAGTTCTCTCTGGCAAGGGTCCCTTTCCTCACAACAATACGGACAAGCGTTGTGTAGTGTCTCTTCAGTGAATTCGTTGCATCTCCTATGCATTCGGCGAATAAAACGCAATCTTTAGTTCGCTTTATCCACAACATTTTCTATGTGATCGTTCAAGTTTGAGTTGTTCGTAATTGTAATCCCTATGCATTTAGCTGAGTTTACAGCCTTTAGATTTGTCTGATTTATCCTGTAACGAAAATTTAACGGATTACTTTTAATACTCATGTCGATGACTCACACCTTTCATAATTTAGAGTAAATTGCTGATTTTCACACCCTACAGGTATCCTGTCGAAATTGTTTTGCAACAGGTTTTGATCTTCTGATGACTTTACTAAACGGTAAATGACAGCATCATCTGCAAACAGTCTAAGAGGTGCGGCAAGGCGGGCCGTGCTCTCACTATTCTTTAAACAATCTGTCCACTTACTTGGATGGGCTTCCAGTTGTCTGCCCCTTCACTCTGCAATGGCGTATACTGGTTTAGCCGACAAAAGCAGCGTTGAAGAAAATTCTATTAAATACCTACCACGCAAAGGCCACATAGCTCCAGTCTATGGGTAGTAGTTGAAAGTTAGTTACACTATCGAGTGTTCGGAATTCTTGTGTGAGTTGTCTTAAAAAAAACAGCAAAAATTTCCTTTTAGTTGCTTTATTGTCTTTAAAACAAGGAAAATGGCTATCAAGTCCGTATTTAACATCCTGACATGGAATGATACTGACCGTCTCTGTAACAGGTACACATCCAAAAGCAGTCAGAAGTTATTTAGTCCGACCCGATATTTTAAGCGTCCTAAACAGTCACTGACGCACGACTGGTTGTACTTTGAGTTAACACATTCAATCGTTCAGCAGGCTTCTTGGAAAGTAGTGCTCGCCACAAGGTTTCGTAATCTGTAATAAGCACGCCACACGGAGTTTATGTGCGACGTGGTATGTTCACAAACGAAAATATCCTAAACTGAACTACTCACGAAGTTCAAACACTCACAAAATACTCAACACTGTTGTCGCTTTCCGTTACCGATACGAGAACCGATCAAACGTGCGACTTTTCTCATTTTGGTACAATTTTGATTAGTGCGATTTAACGTAGGTGTTTACCAGAAGAGGGCTCCTGAGCGACTATCTCGATTCATAGATCTGAGGGACAAACACCTACTCATGTTCGCGGGAAAATGCTGAATTCTTATTGGCTTGTATGTTAAGCAACCAATCAGATCATCTCGAGCACTTCTATATTCGCGGTATTGCTAATGTCAGCTAAAAAGATTACCACAAGTACTTTAGACTAGAAATCTCGTAATTCCGAAAGAAAATAAAATTTAATGAAAACAAAATACGATTCCTTTCCTCAGAATAAGTTATTAATAAATTTTATACTTAATGCCCACTTGTGGCTGCCCTTTATACAATCAGACTCACTCGGACGTACGTCACAAATTCTCCCATCACACAACAACTTTCTCACGCTTACTTTTACACATTTACAAAAATGTTTCAAATGTCTCTGAGCACTATGGGACTTAATATCTGAGGTCATCAGCCCCCCAGAACTTAGAACTACTAAAACCTAACTAACCTAAGGACATCACACACATCCATTCCCGAGGTAGGATTCGAACCTACGATCGTAGCGGTCGCGCGGTTCCTGACTGTAGCGCCTAGCATCGCTCGGCCACACCGGCCGGCTACACATTTACATACCGTAGTTTAAATAAAATATCACATTCTCACTTTACTATGTCCTCAACTCACTCTCTTAGTCTCTCCGAAACATTCACACAGCCAAAACACAACGAAATAATAATTTTCCGATATTAATTACGTCAGATATCTGTGGAAATGAAACTAAAGAATATTCCAGAGAATTAGATTGTATGAACCTATCCTCTTGGTTGTAGTTTCAGTTGATAGTATAGGTCAATACGTTACAGCCCCTACTCGGCTTCACATTGCCACTACGGTTATTATATATATATATATATATATATATATATATATATATATATATATATATATATGGCCGGTGTGGTCGTGCGGTTCTAGGCGCTTCAGTCTGGAACCACGTGACCGCTATGGTTGCAGGTTCGAACCTGCCTCGGGCATGGATGTGTGTGATGTCCTTAGGTTAGTTAGGTTTAAATAGTTCTAACTTCTAGGGGACTCATGACCACAGATGTTAAGTCCCATAGTGCTCAGAGCCAATAAATGCAACAAAAATTTATATCTTTAAAAGTATTGAAGTTATTGATTTGAAATTTTAGCAACGTGGTTCTGTTATCCATAGAATTCGGTACACTAAGTATGATAGACATCGATTAACATTTAATAGGACTTCTTCAGATTCATGGAGAGTATGTGTAACATACTGCACGCAGCATTAAGCAAGTACACGGCTCGCTGGGCCCAGTAGCCAGCGTCTGCTGTGATAGCGTGAGAACCAGCATCCGCTCTCCTCCCGGCTCTACGGCAAGATACGCTTTCAGTGCGAGAAGACAACTGGTAATAATTTGCTACGTTTCAAAGGGTTGCTCATATTGTCTCCTAAATCGTATATACACTACTGGTCATTAAAATTGCTATACCACGAAGATGACGTGCTACAGACGCGAAAATTAACCCACAGGGAGAAGATGCTGTGATATGCAAATGATTAGCTTTTCAGAGCATTCACACAAGGTTGGCGCCGGTGGCGGCACCTACGACGTGCTCACATGAGGAAAGTTTCCAACCGATTTCTCATACACAAACAGCAGTTGACCGGCGTTGCCTGGTGAAACGTTGTTGTGATGCCTCGTGCAAGGAGGAGAAATGCGTACCATCACGTTTCCGACTTTGATAAAGGTCGGATTGTAGCCTAACGCGATTGCAGTTTATCGTATCGCGACATTGCTGCTCGCGTTGGTCGAGATCCAATGACTGTTAGCAGAATATGGAATCGGTGGGTTCAGGAGGGTAATACGGAACGCCGAGCTGGATCCCAACGGCCTCGTATCACTAGCAGTCGAGATGACAGGCATCTTATCCGCATGACTGTAAATGATCGTGCAGCCACGTCTCGATCCCTGAGTCAACAGATGGGGACGTCTGCAAGACAACAACCATCTGCACGAACAGTTCGACGACGTTTACAGCAGCATGGACTATCAGCTCGGAGACCATGGCTGCGGTTACCCTTGACGCTGCATCACAGACAGGAGCGCCTGCGATGGTGTACTCAACGACGAACCTGGGTGCACGAATGGCAAAACGTAATTTTTTTCGGATGAATCCAGGTTATGTTTACAGCATTATGATGGTCGCATCCGTGTTTCGCGACATCGCGGTGAACGCACATTGGAAGCGTGTATTCGTCATCGCCATACTGGCGTGTCACATGGCGTGATGTTATGGGGTGCCATTGGTTACACGTTTCGGTCACCTCTTGTTCGCATTGACGGCACTTTGAACAGTGGACGTCACATTTCAGATGTGTTACGATCCGTGCCTCTACCCTTCGTTCGATCCCTGCGAAAGCCTACATTTCAGCAGGATAATGCACGACCGCATGTTGCAGGTCCTGTACGGGCCTTTCTGGATACAGAAAATGTTCGACTGCTGCCCTGGCCAGCACATTCTCTAGATCTCTCACCAACCGAAAACGTCTGGTCAATGGTGACCGAGTAACTGGCTCGTCACAATACGCCAGTCACTGCTCTTGATGAACTGTGGTATGGTGTTGAAGCTGCATGGACAGCTGTACCTGTACACGCCATCCAAGCTCTGTTTGAATCAATGCCCAGGCGTATCAAGGCCGTTATCACGGCCAGAGGTGGTTGTTCTGGGTACTTATTTCTCAGGATCTATGCACCCAAATTTCGTGAAAATGTAATCACATGTCAGTTCTAGTATAATATATTTGTCAAATGAATACCCGTTTATCATTTGCATTTCTTCTTGTTGTAGCAATTTTAATGGCCAGTAGTGTATGTATTGGGAACAGCAGAGGGCCTATAACACTTCATTGGGGTATACTAGATACCATTTCCGTTTTACTCGACGACTTTCCCTCAGTCATGGCGAACTGTGACACATCTGACAGGAAATCACGAATCTAGTCCCACAGCTGAGACCATACTCCATAAGTAGATAATTTGATTACAAGTCGCTTATGGGGAATGATACCAAAAGCCTTCTGGAAACCTGGAAGTATGAAATCAATTTGACATATCTTGTGGATAGCACCCATTAATTCACGAGAATAAAGAACTAGTTCCTCTGGAAGCAAGCGATATTTTCTGAATCTGTTCTAAGTTAGTTAGTTACTTAGTTATCTGTCAATAGATCCATTTCTTCGAGGTAATTCATGACGTTCTAACACAATATGTGTTCCAAAATCGTACTGCAAATCGACGTCAGTGATACGGATCAGCGATTAAACAGATTACTCCGGTTTCCTTTCACGAATGTTGGTGTGACCTGTGCAGCTTTCCAGTCTTTAGGTACTGATCTGTCGTCGAGGGAGCACTTGTACAGTATACGGATGCTAGGTATGGAGCTATTACATCTGCGTGTTCTGAAGTGAATCTACTCTGTATACAGTTTGGAGCAGGAGACGTGCCTTTATTATACGACCTGAGTTGCTTCGCTACAGCAAAGATATCTACTTCTAAGTCATTCATGTCGGCAGCTGCCCTTGTTCGAGTTTTGGAACATATACTTTGTCTGCTTTGGTGAAAAAAGTTCGGAAAACCAGATTTAGTAACTCCGCTTTAGTGACGTTCTCATCAGTAACATCACGATCGCTATTACGTAATGAGCGTGTTGTGTCTTGCCACTGGTGTATTTTACATACAACCAGAATCTTTTTGGATTCCATGCCACATTTCTAAACACGTTTTCGTTGTGTAACTTATTAAACGTCCGCCCTAAATTTCGAGCATTTGTAAAATTTCGCCAATCTTGTAGAGCTTGAGTTCTTTTATATTTGTCTTCCTTCTTCCGTTGCTTCTGTAACAGTATTCCAACCATTTTATACCATTTTATGTATTTGATATAAATCTCTCAATTGCTGTCGAAAAAAGTCGCATCTCATCTATGCTTGGATGGAATGGAGACTGTCTCTCAAGAAGACATCAAACCAGTTTTTATCTGGTTTTCTAAACAGATATAATTTGCGTTTATTTTTGGTGGGTTTGTATGTTATGGTATTCAGCTTCGCTTCAATGAACTTGTGCTCACTATTTTATGTACAGGTCAGCATGCTTCTATTTAGTCAGGGTTATTTGTTACTAAGAGCTCAAGTATGTTTTCGCAAGCATTTACACTTTAGGCGAGCTTTTGGACTAACTGTTCGAAGTAATTTTTGGAAAAAGCCTTTAGTAGAATTTTGGACGATGTTTTACTCCTACTATCGGCTTTAAACATATATTTTCACAAACATATCGAGGGTGGATTGAAGTCATCACCAACTTTAACTATGAGTATGATACCTACTTGTAATAATACTCAAGTTTTCTCTGAACCTTTCATCAGCTGTATCATCTGAGTCAGGGGGTGGGTAAAAGGAATTAACACATTCCGGTGTCAAGTATAACCTCTACCCATCCTAGCTCATATAAACTATCTATTTCAATGTCACTGCAAAATCAACTATTTCTAAGAGGAACAACTTTATTTCAGCTATCCTTTCTGAACACCGTAAGAGTCTTTGTAAAAATATCAGCTGAGCGTACGTCTTTAGCCAGCTTTCAGTAACTGTAACGATTTGAGTTTCTGTGCTTTTTACTAGTACTTGGAGCTCTGGTTCTTTCCCAAGACAGCTCCTAAAATTTTTGCAACTGTAACGTCTATGGTTCCAAGGTCTGCAGTGTCCTGTGATTGAGCTGCGCCTCTGACACTTTGACATTTTCTTCTTTCCAGAGATCCTCTAACCTAAAAAGCCGCCAAGTCTACTCCACGCAGCCCACACTAACCGTGCGGCCGCCGCCTTTGTGTATTGAACCACAGACCTATTTATTGGAACTGATACCCCATCTCCCTATGGCGCATGTCAAGGAATTGGTAGCCTAAAAGGTCGCAGAGTCATTTGAGCCCCTGATTCCGAGCGTCCACTTGGCTCTGTGCCCAAAATCCGCAGCTGGTCCGGAAGTGTTTACCTAGTCATATAGCCGCCGGAAACCAGAGAGGATCCCTTCTGTTCCTAAGCGATGGACCTCATTAGTAGCGATACAAGCCACCACCTGCACTTGGCTACACCCTGCGCTTTTTTTATTTCCGTAGAACCAAATTGAGGAGCAAATCTCGAAGGTCATGGAACATGCCAGTACATGAAATTGCAACATAAAAGTAATAACAGCTAAAAAATAAAATGTTTATGTACCCGAAAAATGTCAATCCATAAGTTTAAGTAAACGCAACCAACAATGCAAGAAGGATCAGCTTAATTTTCAAGGGACTCCTAGACAGAATAGAAGGAGTGACCCATGAGAAAACTCTTCAGTTTCGATTTGAAAGCGCGTGGATTGCTGCTAAGCTTTTTGAATTCGAGTGGTTGCTTATTGAAAATGGATGCAGCAGTATACTGCGCACCTTTCGGCACAAGAGTTAAGGAAATCCGATCCAAATGCAGGTTTGGTTGCTGCCGAGTATTAACCGAATGAAAGCTGCTTATTCTTGGGAATAAGCTAATATATTGTTAATAAGAAATGACAGCAAGGTATATGTACATTGAGAGGAAAATGTCAAAATACCCAGACTCGTGAACGGGGGTCGACAAGAGGTTCGTGATGTTACACCACTTATTGCACGAATCGCCCGTTTCTGAGGCAAAAATATCCTTTTAGAATGGGAAGATTTACTACAAAATATAATACCATACGACATAAACGAATGAAAATAAGCAAAGTAGCCTAATTTTTGTGTCGAAGGATCACTCACTTCAGATACCGTTTTAATAATAAAAATTGCAGCATAAGTCTTTAAACAAGATCCTGAACGTGGGCTTTCCACGACAATTTACTATCCATATGAACATCTAGAAATTTGAACTGTTCAGCTTCACTAGTCATTTGCCCATTCTGTGAAATTAAAATGTCAAGTTTCAATGAATTGTGTGTTAGGAACTGTAAAAACTGAGTCTTACTGTGCTTTAGCATTAGTTTATTTTCTACGAGCCATGAATTTTGGTCATGAACTGTACTAATTGAAACTGATCCAATGTTGCACACAACACCCTTTACTACCAAGCTAATGTCATCAGCAAACAGAAATATTTTAGAGTTACTCGCAAAAGTAGACGGCATTTCTTTTATATAAGTAAGGAACAGGAGTGGCCCCAGCACTGATCTCTGGGGCACCCCTCACTTGACCATACCCCACATCACAGCCATTCTCAACATTGTGAATAATGACCTTTTGCTGTCTGTTGCTAAAGTAAGTGTTGAACCAGTTGTGAGCTACTCCCCGTATTCCGTGATGGTCCAACTTCTGGAGCAATATTTTGTGATCAACACAATAAAACGCCTTAGTTGAATCAAAAAATATGCCTATCGTTCAAAACCTTCTGTTTAACCCATACAGTACCTCGCAGAGAAGAGAATATAGCATTTTCAGTTGTTAAACGACATCTACAGCCGAACTGTACATTTGATAGCAAATCGTGTGCTATAAAATGATCAATTATCCTTACATGCACAGCCTTTTCAATAACTTAAGCAAACACTGATGGCATACAAATAGGTCTAATATTATCTACATTATCCCTTTCTCCCTTCTTTTACTACTGAGTACAAATTACAAATATGCCTAAATAAAGGGCTAACATGTGCAGCACAGTACATTAATATTCTGCTAGGCACCCAGTCAGAACCATGAGAGTCCTTAGTCTTCAGTGACTTAATTATTGACTGAGTCTCCCGCTTGTCTGTATCACAGTAGAGTATTTCAGACATCAGTCTCGGAAAGGTATTTGCCAGGAAAGTTATATGATTCCCTGTAGAAACTAAATTTTTATTTAATTCACCAGAACACTCAGAAAATGATTGTTAAATACTGGATATATATCTGATTTATCAGTAACAGAAATATTTTCACTGCGAACTGACTTTATATCGTCGACCTTGTGCTGCTGGCCAGTCACTTCCTTCACAACTGACCATATGGCTTTAATTTTATCCTACGAATTAGCTATTCTATTCGCAGACCACATACTCTTTGCCTTCCTAATAACGTTTTTAAGCACCTTACAGTACTGTTTGTAATGGGCTGCTGAAGCTTGATTGTGACTAACATTTTGATAAAATTCCCACTTTGTTCTACATGATATCCTTATCCCACTAGTCAGCCACCCGGGATGCCTACTACTGCTAGTACCCCATTTAGAACGGTCTAATGAAAAGCAAATCTCAAAGAACATGAGAAATTTGTTAGACAAAGCATTATATTTGTTGTCTATGTTATTGGCACTATAAACATCCTGCCACTCTTGTTCCTTGACAAGGTTTAAATTGTTCTCTATTGCTGTTGGATTAACTTTCCTACATAGTTTGTAATTATATGTGACATTTGTTTGGCTACAAAAGCCTTTTAAGGTTAAAATTTGTGCATCATGGTCCTAAAGGCCATTCACCCTTTTACTAACAGAATGCCATCTAGTAATGAAGAATGAATAAAAATATTGGCTATGGCTGTGGTGCAGTTCCCCTGCATCCTGGTTGGAAAAATCACAGTCTCCATCAGATCATATGAATTCAGGATATCTACCAACATTCTTTTTCTTGCAAGATCGTAGAAAAAAATTAATATTGAAGTCACCACATATAACTAATTCCTGGTACTTCCTAGAAAGTGGATCAAGAACCCTCTCTAGCTTGATCAAAAATGCTGTGAAGTCAGAGTTCGGTGACGTATAAACAACAGAAATTAGAAGTTTAGTTTCACTAAATTCAACTGCCCCTGCACAACATTCAAATATCTGTTCAGTGCAGTGCTGTGATACATCTATGGACTCAAATGGAATACCGTTTTTTACGTACATAGCCACTCCCACACCCCGCAAGGAATTCCTTGAAAAACGGCTAGTTTATCTGCATCCTGGTAAAGGAAGCCTCTGAACTGTCAAATTATTTTAGTGGTACTCTGACATACCAATAATTTTAGAGTCAACATCTATAGGCAGTTCACTAACTTGATCTCTAATACCTCTTGTATTTTGATGAAATATGCTAATTCCTTCTCTACTTGACGTCCTCTGAAGGTGAGCCCTTCGTTAGAGGGACTCCCTTTAAGCAGGCATACCTATCAGCTGACTTCAATCTAAAAGAGGTGCAGCTCTAACACCAACTACTACAGGGATTTTTCCATGAGTGATCCCACCACCATCCACTACACTGTCACCTATAAGCTTTTCCAGCCTCGCCTTACCAAAGATATTGAGGTGCAGGCCATGCCTAGTGAAACCCGTTCTGCTGATGGACGCAACTGGCACCACTGAGATGTGACCCATGCCCCTGCCATCGGCGCCCACCCCAACCCTATGTTAACGCGCCTAACAGCCACATTAAGATGAGGCCCTTCATGATGCTGAAACAGTTGCACGAAATGCACATTAGTGCCACCAGTTTGAGTAGCTATCTTTACCAGGTTACCACCTACATCATATTCCTCGACCCTATCAAGACTATTAGCTGCTTCATCCACTATCACTACCTGATCCTCCTCCGTAAAATTCTTACATAACTCCCCTATGCTGTCAGTCTCCTGAGCCAACCCTGCACTAGGCTTCACAATGCTGGTTGGTTCAAATGGCTCTGAGCACTATGGGACTCAACTGCTGAGGTCATCAGTCCCCTAGAACTTAGAACTAGTTAAACCTAACTAACCTAAGGACATCACAAACATCCATGCCCGAGGCAGGATTCGAACCTGCGACCGTAGCGGTCTTGCGGTTCCAGACTGCAGCACCTTTAACCGCACGGCCACTTCGGCCGGCACAATGCTGGTGACCTGGTACTCATTCCCCAACACTTTCTGCAACTGCTGGCCCACACCTCTACCATGCGAACTACCTAGCAGCAGAACCTTCTTCTTTCTGTTAGACTTTGCAAATGACCTAGGCCTCCTAACTGACGAGGACTGCTGCATGCTCCCTACATCTAAAGTTACAAGTGACTCCTCTCCACTCAGCTCTTACAGTTGGTCAAATCTATTGCATATATGCAAAGTATAACTGTCTGCATACCTCCTCCTCCTAGCTGTCTTCTTGCCAACTGCCAGTTCCGATTCCCCACCACCCTTAACCCTCCTCAACCTATCTAGTTCCTCCTTTGCTCGCTGTAACTGCTCTTCATGCCATTTGGGAACATCAGTTCCAACATTTGCGATGACTCACTTACGCACACTGAGTGCGCATTGTACTCCTTCTGTTCCTTGACAACTATATCCCTAAGGGGCCCCATTCACGCCTGACAATGGAACTCCCAACTACCAGCAATCCCACTCTCTGTGAATGCCTGGATCTTACAGGTCGAGAGGCTTCGTCTGACACAGGACAAGCGACTGCATCTGGCGCAGGACTTCATCAGCCTCGGACAGCGCCTGAAAGTTGTTTGTGAGAGGAACTGTGGCGTGGTTACGACCAGCTACCTGTGAAATGGAATGTGCTGGATGTCCTTTGAGTTCCCACTTGCGTCTCCCACAGCGACGCCTATTGATAGCAGTCACAAAATGCGTGACCAAAGCCAGCACCGCCTGCTTCTCTAAGGGAAGGCTTACCAACTCAGCTCGGATCTGAAATCTGTGACCTAGATGGCCAAGAGCGGGTCACAGCTTCCTGATATCCAGTATGTCCAATCCAATACTTTGGAAGACGCTGAGCAGAAAATATGCGATCCTCCATACAGATACCTGATGTGGATCTGCTCCTTCAATAAAGGTATAGTCTGTGGAATACATAACAAGCTGTGGCATCAGCTATTATTGAATGATGTCCAGATAAATGTAGAAAAATGGACGGCACAAGTTTTGTATCAACATCGTACAGAACACATTAACTTGCGGTGAGTCATGCTGATGTTACACATGAAGGCTTTCCTGTAGTCTATTTTCTGATGTTGTGCCATCTTTCCTTGGCACATGTGCGGAAGGCTGACTAATCGTTAAAAGTGAGACGTGTGGCGAATATTTCTTCCTTCATGGCTTCCAGCATTGCTGTAGCATAATTCATACGTTGAGAAAACGATCGAAATTTTGAATTTCTTTTTACGGACTTTGTAATACTTATCGGTGTATTGTTATGCATTAAACAGTTGCAGCTCTTTGTAACCGCTACATTTGTTTTGAACTGCCCTCTATGAATAAACCTCATATCATTGAATTTATTACCAAGTAAACATCAGGTAATCTGTTTAAAAATAAAAGCAACTAAGTTGCAAATAAAACTAACTTCTCTAAACAACTGTACTTCAGTATGTCGCAAAGTAGCTCGTCGATTGATTAGACGCGGAAAGAAGCTCACACTGTACACCTAGTTGGCCCCTGACTGTTCGAACTGAAGGCTACAGTTGAGGCCGTAATAGTAATTAGTTGGTAACTCTTAAATGGTGGATGTAAGATTAAAAATATTTGCAATTTAAAATTATGAGAGTAAACTTTCTCAAGGTGAAAATTACTGAAATATTATTTAACTTCTGGTGCAGATAAACTAGATGCGTACTACAAGCAGGATAGATGATGCCCGCCTCCTGACGTGATCAACCAGTAGCAAATTACTTCTTGGTTGATATTGGAGCTGGTTTACTCCAATCAGAGAGCTTAACGTCACGAACGAACTGTTCGTCATCGCCAAACTGCCACAACAAATGGTCAGTTCTCTTCCATAATTCGGCTAGTGCAGTGTGCGAAATCTGCATATTTCATTACCATCACTGTGTGTGACTGTTGTTTTCGGTAGGACTATCACGTCTGATGAAATGAGAAATAAAACGGGCAGACCCAAGATTCTGGATCGAAATATATCATAAATATAAAACGCAAAGTTGGGCACAGTGTAATGGTTAAAATTCAGTCCTGCTTTGTAGAACGCTGCCAGTTTGAATCTCATCGATTAAAACTGTGTGCCGGACCGAGACTCGAGCTCGGGACCATTGGCTTCCGTGGGCAAGTGCTCTTCCACATGAGCTACCCAAGCACGACACATGACCCTACCTCACAGCTTCAATTCTGCAAGTACCTCGTCTCCTACCTTCCTTTCATATCAGCGCACACTCCGCTGCAGAGTGAAAATCTCGTTCTATGAAAATGTTTATTTTAAATCTTTACGAAAATTACTTTGATTATTATCTTTATTCATACAGGGTGAAAAGTATTTGAGCCGACAAACTCTGGGAGGTAGCAGGTTGCAGCTCATCATACGCATGTTAGTGAAGCTGGACATGCACACCAATTTTGACCATTTTGATATGACATTACACATGCTTCTGAGAAGATATCATCTCCTTGATTACCAGCCTGTAATATTGGAACTAGATCTCCTGCTGTATATTTAATTCTCCTTTGAAACTGAGTATGACCTCTTCATCTGTTCTTAAGATTCGGTATGCGAAATCGCAAACAATAATAACATGAACTATTTCCTGATGTTTCTAATTTGTCAGTCGCTCCTTTTCTAGCTTTCTTTCAAGTAAAGGACTGTTTTCATTATTTCCCATTCTGCAACTGAGTCTTCTGTTTTAGTTTCCACAACCATCTTAAACTTCAAGCAATTATCATTACTTTTCAGAGCATCTCTTCAACAGATATTATTTCATTGACATGTGAATTATTGCTGGCTCCAACAGTTCATTTAAGTTATTCGAGAGCACATAGTTTATATGTGGTGATGTTTCATTGGAAACTGTCTTCCAGTCTTGAACATCAAGTTTATATTCGTTCTCTACATGGCTATACTTTCCATTACCGATATGTACACTATGTGATGAAAAGTATCCACACCCCCCCCCCCCTTCCCCCCCAAAAACGAACGTTTAACATATTGGGTGCATTGTGCTGCCACCTACTGCGAGGTACTCCATATCAGCGACCTCAGTACTGTCACGTGTCAGGTGTGTGAGTTCCTAAGGGACCATACTTCTGAGGGTATCGGTCCCTAGATTTACACACTACTTGAAATGACTTATACTAAGAACAACACATACACACCCGTGTCCGAGGGAGGACTCGAACCCCCGGCGGGAGGGGCCGCGCAATCCGTGACATGGCGCCTTAAACCACGCAGCCACACCGCGTGACCTCAGTAGTCATTAGACTCGAGAGAGAGATGAATGGGGCACTCCGCTGTACTCACGGACTTCGAACGTGGTCAGGTGATTGGGTGTCACTTGTGCCATACGCCTGTACGCGAGATTTCCACACTATTAAACATCCCTAGGACCACTGTTTCCGATGTGATAGTGAAGTGGAAACGTGAAGGGACACATACAACACAAAAGCGTACATGCCGACTTCGTCTGTTGAGTGACAGAGACCGCCGACAGTTGAAGAGGCTCGTAATGTGTAATAGGTAGACATCTATCCAGACCATCACACAGGAATTCCAAACTGCATCAGGATCCACTACAAGTATTATGAAACTTAAGTGGTAAATGAGAAAACTTCATGGTCGAGCGACTACTCATAAGTCACACATCACGCCGGTAAATGCCAAACGACGCCTCGCTTGGTGTAAAGAGCGCAAACATTGGACGATTGAACAGTGGAGAAACGTTGTGTGGAGTGACGAATCACGGTACACAATGTGGCCATCCAATGGCAGGACGTGGGTATGGCGAATGCCGAGTGAACTTCAACTGCCAGCGTGTGTAGTGCCAACGGTAAAATTAGGAGGCGTTAGTTTTATGGTGCGGTCGTGTTTTTCATGAAGGGGGCTTGCACCCCTTGTTGTTTTGCGTGGCACTGTCACAGTACCTACATTGATGTTTTAAGCACCTTCTTGCTTCCCACTGTTGAAGAGCAATTCGGGAATGGCGATTGCATCCATCAACACGATCAAGCATCTGTTTACTATGCACGGCCTGTGGCGGAGTGGTTACACGACAGTGACATCCCTTTAATGGACTGGCCGGCGCGGAGTCCTGACCTGGGATGTTCCGGAACGCCGACTTCGTGCCAGGCCTCATCGACGGACATCGATACATCTCCTCAGTGCAGCACTCCGTGAAGAATGGGCTGCCATTCCCCAAGAAACCTTCCAACACCTGACTGAACGTATGCCTGCGAGAGTGGAAGCTTTCATCAAGGTTAAGGGTGGGCCAACACCATACTGAACTCCAGCATTACCGACGGAGGGCGCCACGGGCTTGTAAGTCATTTTCAGCGAGGTGTCCGGACACTTTTCGTCACGTAGTGTATGTCACCATCCCTCAATAATTAGCTAGTGCAGGTTTCAAGATATTGGTATATTTATAGCCTGTATTGGAATTTATTGGTCTGTAGGAGAGGCAGTTTTGTTTATGGGCATTGGTAGCACTAAAATTTTTAGCATTATTTTGAAGCTCTTGTGACGTGTAACTGTTTTTATTGAGTTTAATTTTAAACAATAGACTATATAATCCTATCGTTCCTGGGTATCTTGCAGTGTGAATTATTAAACCAAATCTGTCAATATCTATCTGTGAATCAGCAGTTAGTCACACTTTTGATATCTGTTAAAATGTGATGCAATGCACAATGTCACTCATGGATTCTATTAGTTTATTAGCTACTTCCTGTCTCTATATAATTTTCTTTCGTAAGACTTCTACGTCTTCTTCATCATAATTTTTTTTGTCGTCTTCATCTTCATCCTCTTCTTCTCCAATGTCTCCACCTCTTTTCCTACCTCCTGCGTTTATACATAGAAAGAAGAAGAAGAAAATAATGATAATGATGACGCGTTACATACTGAACGTGGGAGAAAAAATTCTCGTTGACGCGTCTATTACTCGCTCCGAATAAAACATTTAGTTAGCCAGCTTTCACTCACAATGATTCCATATCGACTGTGATACAGATAAAAACACTTACTTTCTGCCTTGCGAGAGTCGTCTGTGTATTGATGAAAGACTTCTCGATAGACAAGAAATGCAAAAAGTTACTGACGTTGACTTAAACAAAACTCGTGCACTTCACTTGTTATTATTGATCAAAATTATTGATCGTGTGCACTATCTGGGAATTACAATGCTGAAGAAAAGATATGGATGTTTTATGCCAAATGATTGCAGAATGCTGACTGGGGAACGAGAGATGAACTAAAAACTTTTGTTGATAATGATGGACGTTTCTGCTTCTGCACAATGTTCAGTGCGATACTTGGGTCCACAGAGGATTGTAGGCAGATTAAAAGCTCGCCATGAACTTGACTTGTTTCGCAGACAAGATACGAACTGTAGTATATCACATTAAAGCAGAAACTAAGTTGAAAATTGCACTCGAAGAAATGTAATGAGAATTTCCAGAAATTGCAGTGTCTGAGAAAGAGCAAATATAATTATGGAATGTCTTAAAAGTGATGGAAGTTCGGGTCTAGCACTCAATTATTTGGATCTACTTGAATGTGTTGCAACAGAAATTAATACATTGTAATTGAAAAGGAAATTCATCACAGCTCTCAAAAAAGCAGTTTCTGCTTTACAGACAAACATGAATTCAGTGTCCAGTGATTGCAGAAATTTGACGCAATGAACATACCAGAGATGAAGGTATATCAGAATTAGTCTAAATATCCTGAAGATTACTAATCAGTAGATTTTACCACAAAGAGAACTATGCAGTCCACCTCTGTAGATGAGTGATCAACACTGAAACGCGTACGTTTCAACCATCGATGGCGAGGCATGAAAGAATCTCTGACCAGAGAGTTGTTTATCGTTGCTAGTCTGCGCTTGACTGCGCGAGAGTTCAGTTCCGAGTTGGACGCAGTTGCGAGTTGGACTCTGTTACGAGTCGGAGTTGTGTGTGAGGAGTCGGCGGGCGTCGACATGGGTCTCTGGTCAAGGTTCGGGACGAGGTATATTGTTAAATAAGGTAATGAAGCAGCATTGCGCACATCTGATAATGTAATGTATGTTAATTGTAATTAATTTGTTCAAGAAATGCCCCAATAGTAATTTTGTTTTCAAAGTAATCGTTTTAAGAAAATAATCATTCCGATTGAAACAATATTTCCTATGCTTTTCCTCCCAGAATCAATTTATCAGATTAATTATTGCACAGGGTCCAAGGTCAGCGCAGCTGCCCTTATAAAATTTATCAGGTTGATCTTAACGTTAATTTTGTGGGGACTTAACATTTTTGCACATTTTTACTATCATTGACTTTTATTACTGTGGGAAGCTAACATTTGGCTCTATTTGCATTTTCATTATTATTGTGGGGAGGTTACACTTGGCGACATCCGGACCAGGATCGTATTTCGTTGAGAATCTTCTGAAAAGTAGTCAGATATCTGCTCTTATATACTAAAATATAATTAGCATTTGGCGCAACGATTTTACTAATTTTGTGACTTTCTTTCCTCAGATCATCGGCAATTCGTTGCTCTTTGTTGTACTTGTATTTGTTGAATTTTGCGTTGTCTTTGTTTCATTTGTGAATAATTGTGATTTGTGTTAAAATGCCGCGAAAAACTATTAATAGTGTATCACATGGTATAATGAGTGAAATAACCAAATTAAACAACTTCACCGATAGTACTTGTGACACGCGGTGTAATGATGACAATCCTGCGTTCACTGACAATCAGTGCATTCCAACCACTAATGATGATTTTTGTCTTAATGATGAACAAATGAACTCGGTTGTGTCCTCTGTTGATTTGACGACAATTGATGATGCGGAGCATTCTGTTGTAATGAGCGCTGCCCAGCTTAACACACCCGGTTTGGAAAATTCAAGTAACGTACAGACAAATTTTTCTAATGAAAATGGACAGTGTACTGAAAGTACGACAGATTCATTTAATTCCGAAATAGTGACTGACAGTGTACATTCGACTGGCAAACCTTTTTGTAAATCTCAGAATAACCAAATGGTTACAGAAAGCGAGACAATTCCAGATCCACTGTTAAACAGCACAGAGAATAGAAATGCTAATTTTGGCTTGGATCAAACGACGGCATTATTGCTACAAATTCTTGAATGAAACAAACAACAGAGTGAAGATCTCAAACAACACTTTAATAAAAAATTAGACAACAGTTCCAGACAGCTTAGTGAACAGATTAGAGCCGTTGCCGCGCAGTGTCATGATACTAAGGAACAATTACGCGAGGAAATTGAGGCTTGTTCAAGTAAAAGTAGCGAAGAAATTAGATCTGTTTCTCAAGAATTAAGGGATATGCAAACAGCTACAACAGAAACACTTAGAGAGGAAATTAGCGCAGTCGGTAGACAATGCTCTGAAAAAGCAACACAATTACGCGACGAGTTTAAGTTAATAACAGCATTACTTTCGCGCACAATGGACATAAAGATAGACGCGAAATTCGAACAACAGAACACTCAAATTGACGAGCGCTTTAATCACCACATACAAACAGTGATACGCGTTTCCGCAAATTTATACAGGATCAAAACAAAGTAAAACGTCAAGTAATGGAAACAATCACAGCACAGAGACAAGAATATAAACGTAAAATGTTTGCGAAGGCAAAAACATACGTAGACAACAATATTGCTACAGCATCGGACAAAATTAATACCATCGAACAGTTGAACACCGAATTACATGATGAAATTTCTGATCTTAAATCAAAAACAGATACACACAAAGTAGATATTCAAACAGTGACCGACAGACTCGAACAATTAGAACTAACACAGGATTCTGATGACATCAAAGCTGACGTTAAAAAACTGAACGAAACCACATGTAAATTACAAAAACAGATTAATGCTTCTGACAGTAAAAACGATGATCAGGGAAAAATACTGACTGAAAAATATGATGAATTGGCCAGTCGTATTGATGTTATCGAAAGTAATAATGACAATAAATCAGACGATACTGCACCGATCTCGTTTAACCAAACACCAGAATTCCAAAATTTACAGTAGACAATCAATGAGATCGATTCATCTAATAATACATTACGTAGAAAGTTGTCAAGTTTACAGCAAGAGGTAACAGAGATAAAAAATGTTTCAGGGTTTAACACATCACAGCAGATGCCACTTTGCGGACATTTGTCAGACTCACGCGGCGCGCATAATTTGGGTAACCTACAGAGAGTATGGGACTTAGATTCCGAACAGGCACAAACGAATAGATTCTCTTACAATACTGAACCTGTTCCGTCATACAGAGACGATAATTTCGATTACAAACATTTTCTATCAGTGAGAAAATTTAAAGTATTTAAAAATGACAGAACACAGATTCGCCCACTGGATTGGATACAACAATTTAGCTTTGCTTTTCCACCGACTTGGCCCGTAACACACAAACTTGAATTTATTTGTAGTTTTTTGGAAGGCGAACCGGCAACTCGTATGAGACCGATCGTGAGACAATGCTATTCGGTAGAAGAGTTTCAGAATGCTTTTCTGTCAGCGTATTGGTCGAAGACGACACAGCGCGGAATTAAGGATCAACTAATTAGCTTACCAAATTATGAGAACTCAAATTTTCCCAGTTTCACGCAATTTTTTGAGCACATGGTGCAAAAAGACCAGTACCTAAGTGAACCATACAGTGAATCTGCACTTATTCAATTATGTATCTCTAAATTACCACGATCATTAAGAGTGTCACTTTTAACGGGTTAGCAAAAAGAAAACATTTCGGCATTCAGAGATCTGTTACAGCTTTTAGAAGTGCAGCAACCAGATTATTCTTTCGTAAACAAAAATTTTTCATATAACAACCAAGGCCAACAAACATACAGCAATTACGATCAGCCACGTAATTTCAATAGTAAAAGTAACAGACGCTTTAGGAATGACAACCACCAAAACTTTAATAACAGACAAAATTCTAATTAGCGATATCGTCAAAATTTTCAGCAACAGGAACCATATTTTAGTAACAATAGAGTTTTTTCACAACAACAGAAATAAAACCAGCCAGTTAGCATACCTAACCAACAATGCAGTACACAAGGTCATCCAAGCTTTAATGTTTCACCGCGTGCACGTATAGTCCCAAGTACAACAAATAGTAACACACGGCAGCAAGGAAATAACTATGTGTAGAAAACACAATACTTCAATTCCTATCGCAATGCACCATATAGGAATGACTATCACGACCGACGTAAAAATAATGAGCACAATTTTCAGCGTACATCTAACAACAGTCGGTCTTACCAACAGCAAAATTATCCACAAGAACATATTCTCATGAATGAACCCGACAGTAGATATCATCCAGAGCGTAATACGTCTGGAAGAAATAATAGAACAGTTCAAATAGTAGAAATGCCACAACATCCTCCAGAAAATAATAACACGTCAGATAGAATCTGACTAGATACTGTACAGGTCGCATCTTCCAGTAACACAAGCACTACCTTTGACACACAGAATATTGTTCACGAAAATGTAATTACTTTTGACGATATCAGAGACACTCTTTTGCAGGAAAGACCGGTTGTTCAAAAAACCATTTCACATCCTGTCGTCGAAATTAAAATTGGTTCATCGAAATTTTCAGCAGTAATCGATTCCGGATCACCTATGTCAGTTATAAATGAAGACACTTTTAACGAGTGTAACAAAGAGAATACCTATCCTACATTTCCATTAGGGAAAACGAAGGTAAAAGGAGCAGTATCGAGTAAAGGAGTAGACGTTAAATTACTGACACATTTATCATTTTGTATTGCAGGTCACATATTTCACTCAAATTTTTGGATTATTCCGTTATTGACGACAGACATTATCTTAGGTACGAATTTTCTGGTACAACACGACGCAGTTATTGATTTTCAAAATTCCTATTTAATGCTAAAGGATGAAAATGTACAATTGACTTTAGAATTTCAGCACTCTTTATCTGCGGAAGAACAAACAATTAATCGCACAGAGGTCATTTCTGTATCACGTAACATAGATTGTAATTTCACATTGTTCACAGATACGTACGTACATAACTATAATACTCCATACGAAGCTGACTACGATGTAATGCAGATGATTTCTGACAAAGTTAAACAAAGCAGTGCAAATACAGACGACGAACGCACGCAACTACACAAAATTCTTTTACAGCAAGCTCCAGTTTTCGACAACATTCCTGGTACTATGTCCGGATTTATGTATGAATTTCAAGTCAAACAGCACGACACATTTAAAGCCAAGCATTATCCCATTCCGTATATTCATAGAGAACAGGTTAAGAAAGAATTGCAGGATATGCTTGACCAAGGAATTATTGAACCAGCAGTTAGTCCGTACATAAACCCGCTACATATTGTTAAGAAAAAAGATGGCTCAGTTCGCCTCGAACTTGATTCACGTCACATCAATGACATTATTATTAATGAAATAGATCGACCACAGACACTAGAAGAACTTCTACAAAAAATTCATGGTACATTAGATTTAAAATCGGGATTTTGGCAGATTCAGCTTCATCCGAATTGCAGAAAGTATACAGCTTTTCTCTGTTTTGGCGACTGTTATCAATTTCGTAAATTACCGTTCGGCTTAACAATTTCTTTTGGTGCTTTTATTCGCGGTTTGAACACAATACTTCCGACAGAACTTGAAGACAGAATCACGACGTACGCAGATGACATTCTTATTGCAGAAGCTAACTGGACTGAACACAACCTGATTCTAGAACAACTGTTACAAACTTTTCGTGCACAAGGACTCACAATTAATCTCAGTAAATCGCATTTTGGCAAAACCTCTATAAAATTTCTTGGACACGTAATTTCAGCAGAAGGCATTGCGCCTGACCCGGAAAAACTTCAAGCTTTACGTGACATTACTGTTCCTACGACAAAAAAACAATTACGCAGCTTTTTGGGTTTAATTAACTTTTTTCGTAAATTTATTCATCACTCTGCTTCAGACACACCTAGATTATGCCAATTGACAGGTAAAAACACTATTTGGTCCTGGGATAAGCAAGCACATTCTGAATTTATGAACCTGAAACATGTTCTGTTGAATGTACCACTTTTATCGCACCCAGATCTTACCAGAAATTTTTCCGTTGCTACCGACAGTTCTAACACCGCTTTAGGCGTACATATTTTCCAGGAAATTGAAGAAAATGGTTCTACAGTAATTAAAAACATCGCATTTGCAAGTCGCATTCTGTCACCTGCTGAACGAAATTATTCCGTTACAGAACTGGAAACATTATGTGTTGTATGGGCTTTTACGAGATTTAGGCACTTTCTTTATGGAAGACACACCACCGTTTACACAGATCACAGAGCGATACAATTTTTACTTTCAACTAAATTCACACACGACAGACTAAGTAGATGGAAGCTTTATTTACAGGAATTTAATTTTACAATTGTTCACATTCCCGTCACACAAAATGTTGTAGCAGACGCACTATCTCGTTCTCTCAGCAACAATCAACAAGACGTCGCAACCAACTTCTGCAAAGCAAATTTCAGCGTGATGTACATCCAACAAGTTGCATTTGAGAATTTTATTTCATCGTCAGTACAGGAAATAGCAAAAGAGCAAAATAAAGACAACGTGTGGAAAGAAATTAAGCACCTTTGGCAAGATAAGAATAATGTTATGATTAGAAACCATTACACTGTACGGAATGACATTCTGTTTCGCCGCTCTCATCCTGACAGCAACAATTGGTTATTATGCATTCCTGACGAGCTGGTTAACAAATTAATCTGGTATACTCATTAAGCTACGCACATTACGGAGCCAGAAAATGTTTTCTTATACTGAGACAGAACTGTTATTTTTCGAACATGGAAAAACGTATACGACGAGTTTTAGCGTCATGTAAAATCTGCCAGAAAGCTGTCAGACACGACTTCACGTATTCCTCCATTACATCCAATTGTACCTGTTAAATTGAGACATATGGCCGCTGTAGACATTTTTGGTCCGATTCCCAGAACTAATAGAGGTTTTTGCTACATCTTTGTCGCTGTTGAACTCACTTCAAAATTTGTTACTTTCACTCCGTTACGCAAAGCTACTGCTAAAACCGTTTCGAAAGCATTTGTAAAGCATTTTCTATTTCATGCAGGTCATGTGTTGAAAGTAATTTCTGACAATGGATCACAATTTCATTCTGCTATATGGACACGTATGTTACAAACTAGAAACATTTCTCCGATCTATATATCCAAGTACCATGCTTCTTCGAACCCTTGTGAACGATTAATGAAAGAAATTGGTAAACTGTGTAGGATATACTGCGACAAAAGACATATTGATTGGGACACACATATATTCTCATTCCAAGATGTAATTAATTCCATACCAAATGAATCCACTATGCCCTCTCCGTCTGTTATACTGAAAAATGTTGAACCACCAAACAAAATTACAGAATTAGTAAATTTTCCTACATCTCGTCGATTACGACACCACGAAATAATCGACATTGCGCTGAACAACGTCAAACGTGCCGCAGAGCGCCGGAGAAGACAGCAAAAACAGGTTTGTACACGCCGTGACTTTCACATTGGACAGAAGATATTAGTACGTACACACTATTTATCCAGCAGAATAAAAGGTAAGTGCAGTAAATTTGAACTTCTATACGCAGGTCCATATCGGATTCGCAGCATTCCTCACCCCAATGTTGTACACGTCGAAACTCTGAGAACCAGAAAAAGTAAAGGCAACCACCATGTCTCCAATATTAAACCCTTTATTGAATGAAGGCACTTTATGATTCAACATACTATGTGATGGCATTTACTAATTTTTATGATCACTTATGCAATTATATTCACATGACTAATTACTGATGATTATCGTATTTTTTCTTGGCAAGTGCCCGGCAAGGTAAGGTTAGCAGGTCGCTCTTCTTGTCGTTACATATCAGACTGTGCACATTTTTTCCAGAGAAACTTACGTATCTTATGAATAATTATGCAATGTTATCTAGTGACATATTAATTTCTATTAAATTTTCTCTCCATTAAAGTCTTTAATTCTCGCGTCTATTAACTACACAACATACAAGCTGAACACAACGAACGTCACATTTTTTGTCTTTCTTATGTATATACGATTGTTTCATGTTTTGTTTGTATGCACTATGAAATGGTTAAGATATAACACACACCAGTTGACTTTGACATTTTGCCTTATGATATCTCAACATCGTGACTGTTTTACATTTTTTGCTGCTGCATTGTGATATTCTGTGTACATTTTTGCATTTGAACACTGTCTATTTTTTTCATATTACGTTTTCCGTCATGGTATGCTGTATACTTAATTATGTTATCATAAACCAGTCATTATTTAGTGAGTATATGATGTAAAAGCAAGACATTAATCTTTGTTCATCAATTTCAGAAAGAAATGATGCGTAAAAGAAATAAATTAAACAGAAATGGGAATTTCACATTCGGAATGAAGGAAAGAAGATGCAAATCTCGTGATGAAGAGTAAATGGATCAGGATTAACAAGCATTAACAAGAATATACTATACACATCGTAGAATAGTAGTCTTAACTAATTTTTTCTTTCAGAATACAAGGCGATTGATGCAGGCTGTCAGACAGAACTACACATTTTAGCTTTAGTGATGAAATATGCTAGAGATAAGGAATAGTTATGTAATGAGTAATGAAGTGATTTTTTTTTGCAGATGATAATGAATGCTGATGAATAATGATGAAGAATATGCTACTATGGATAATGAAGTTTTTCTTTAATAATGGAGTTATGATAATGAAGTGATGGATAATGAAGTTTTTTCTTTACAGATGAGGATATTGTTGAAGTTATGTATTTATGCTATGTAGTTATTTAAGTATTTCTTGCAGTTTGCTTTGACAGCAGGTGTTATATTGCATAGTATAATGACGGAAGGTTTTGGAATGGACAGCTATGGAACACATTTTTATACACATTTCACTACCTGTTAATTCGAAGTTCACTACTTTTCAGCATAAAATGCATTTCTTCTTTCAGCTTAATAATCTATTTTTTGTATATTTTTGCAGGAGAAGTTATTTATGAAATTAATGTGCTATAAGCAGTTGTTCATTAAATCTATGTCATTTATGAATGTGATTAAATATACTCTACTTGTTTCATAATCTTGCAACAGCGGACTCATGACGAATGACGTTACACATTTTCATTTACAGCAACAACACAGAAGCAAATTTTTTTTCCTTGCTTTCCCCTATAATTACCCAAAGCAATGCATTGCTAACAAAAAAAATGTATTACCAGTCCCAAATAATGATACCAGTTTAAGAGAGTTTTGAGTAATGCTGATCAGCTATGAATAATATGTAACTTGAATAATGAATGCTACTGATTACGGTATTGAAATGACCAATGATTAATAATGCTTTGTAACTAGGAAATGAATGCTACTAATTATGCTTTGTAACAAGGAAATGAATGCTACTGATTATGCTTTATAACTGGGAAATGAACACTACTGATTACGGTATTGAAATGACCAATGACAATGTTCTCTGTAAAACAATTAATGAACATTATTCTGTAATACTACATACATGGTACAGAAATGTTCAATAACTGGGCTATGACTGCCGCAAACTACTAATGTAATTCCCAATGAAGACTAGTACGTGACTTAATGTCCTTCACATTCTGACCTAACTACCCTGAATTACTGCAATATCCATTTGTCCTGTATATCCTCTTGATCATGGAGCACTATATTTGGTTTTTGCACTAATTCTACGTTGGTGTGCCTTGTAAGAGCGTGGTGTTGACACGACATGCTGTCCACCACCGTGAGCGATGGAGACGTTATTATGGTCCCACTGTTTGGTGTACCTGATGTACTGCCAAAATGATAACATGGAATATTACTACGACATTTCAGTGTCTTGGGTGCGCTGATAAATACTTCTGGGAAAAGAACTTCAGATTGTCTCACTTGGTGTTGTACTTCTGTGGGGAGATATGGACTTTCAGTGCAGCTACGTGCAACCTAAAGTGCTTCAACCATGATGCAATCGTTCCCTTTTCCTATCCTAATTGTTGTAACATAGTGAAAATCATTTTTTGCTAACATGATTTGTATTCATGGCCTATACATTTTTTTTCGATCTACAGTGCGTGTGCACTTTTGTCATTTTTCTAACATGATTTCTACTTATTGTATATACATTTTGTGATTTGCTGATATATTCTGAATTTCAGTGCGTGTGCACTTTTGTCATTTTATAACATGATTACTACTCATTATATGTACATTTTGATTTGCTGATATGTTCTGAACTGCAGTGCATGTGCACTTATGTCACTTGTCAACATGATTTTTTGCCATTATGTTTATTTGTTGTGAAAATGCTAAAGAGTTTTTCAGTGCGTGTGCACTTATGTCATTTGTTTTGTACTCACGTTTTGCTATTGCCTAATATGTTTTGTATTCGGTGCATGTGCACCACATTTACTTCATGTTCTACATCTGTATATTCTGTAATTGTGAAGTTAATTAGTTAAAAAAAATTTGTTGCTCATGGCAAGTCCAAATGACTCACCATCGCTGCCAAATTTTTGCCCCCCAGTGGAGGGTTATGAAACGCGTAAGTTTCAACCAGCGATGGCGAGGCATGACAGAATCTCTGACCAGAGAGTTGTTCATCGTTGCTAGTCTGCGCTTGACTGCGCGAGAGTTCAGTTCCGAGTTGGACGCAGTTGCGAGTTGGACTCTGTTACGAGTCGGAGTTGTGTGTGAGGAGTCGGCGGGCGTCGACATGGGTCTCTGGTCAAGGTTCGGGACGAGGTATATTGTTAAATAAGGTAATGAAGCAGCATTGTGCACATCTGATAATGTAATGTATGTTAATTGTAATTAATTTGTTCAAGAAATGCCCCAATAATAATGTTGTTTTCAAAGCAATCGTTTTAAGAAAATAATCATTCCAATTGAAACAATATTTCCTATGCTTTTCCTCCCAGAATCAATTTATCAGATTAATTATTGCACAGGGCCTAAGGTCAGCGCAGCTGCCCTTATAAAATTTATCAGGTTGATCTTAACGTTAATTTTGTGGGGACTTAACATTTTTGCACATTTTTACTATCATTGACTTTTACTACTGTGGGAAGCTAACATTTGGCTCTATTTGCATTTTCATTCAATTCATATCATTTAAAAATAATTACGGGGAGGTTACACTTAGCACGATGTCTATTCACATTTAAATATTTTCTTTTATTTTTGCGGGGAAGTTACAACACAACAAACGCTCATGTGGGGTACATAGGTTCGATTCGCGGTACTGCCTGGAATTTTTCCTTGCTGTAAGTACTGTACTGAGGTGCATTCGGTCTTGCGATGCCAATTGAGGATCTACCTCACTGAGGGATAGCGGCTCCAAGATCTAAACGTCGAAAACTGCCGGGAGTGCGGTGTGCTGACCCAATGCCTTTCCTTACGGCATCCGATGCTGAATGACTGTGGATGACACAGCGGTCGGACGACTATCGCGTATCCTTCAGGCCCTGATCCGGTTTCCTAATACTGTGCAAACTTATTAAATGAACAACAAATTCCAGTCAATGTTTTACGAAAAGAGAGGACTAAGTAGAAATTCGCTCAAGAGTCGTACAGAGCTCCAGAAACGCCACATACATTTCATCAATTGTTTGCGTCAAGATGAAGAAGCACTGACATCGTTTGTCATTGATATGAGAACTGAAATGTAAATAAAATCACAATTGCCAAAAACTACAGTATCATACTGACTGGTTATTCACGATCCTCTTATAGAAAAGACGCCTTCAACTGAAAAAGTGATGAGGCGTACTCATATTCGGAAATTTAATGCTGTAAGAAACATTGTACACGTGGAATTGGTAGATTAAAGATGTCGCAGTGAAGACGCGTATATGTCATAACGGCGGAAATTTTTTAGTAAACGTTCAAGGAGTGGTTTTGCTTCTCTACCTCTAATGAGGTATACAGCGGTAGTCACGTATGCTGATAATGCATTTATGGCAATTTATCGATCGCAGGCGCACTGAAAGCTGTTTACAAGATACGACTGGACTCTCGTCTCAGTTCCCTGCAGTTGGGTGTGCTCTGGTCGAGACAGACATCTTAATTGTGGTGTCACCGCCAGACACCACACTTGCTAGGTGGTAGCCTTTAAATTGGCCGCGGTCCGTTAGTATACGTTGGACCCGCGTGTCGCCACTATAAGTGATTGCAGACCGAGCGCCGCCACATGGCAGGTCTAGTCTAGAGAGACTCCCTAGCACTCGCCCCAGTTGTACAGCTGACTTGGCTAGCGATGGTTCACTGTCAATGTACGCTGTCATTTGCAGAGACGAAAGTATAACATAGCCTTCAGCTACGTCATCTGCTACGACCTAGCAAGGCGCCATATTCAGTTACTATAAGTATTCCGAACAGATAATATTGTGAATCATGTACCGTCAAGAGCGACGTTCATCATTAGTGGATTAAAGTTAAGTATGAAACTAATTACGTCCGCTTTCTGAATTCTAATTCCTTGTCATGTTCCAGACCTCACGTCAGTATAGTCCTTCCCTCCTCACGCCAGCCTGCGTGAGCTAAAGCACGTGCATTTCGGCCTCCCCTAGTAACACAGTGTTGGCTCTTCTGCCAACACAACATTAATCAAGGTAAAGGAAACTTCTCTCATGCTTAGGAAGAGAGATTAACTTTTTTTAAGAGTGAGATTACTTATTGCTACGTTTTCTTTATCAGAAACAAATACACCACCCTCTTTGACTGCCAAGGATTCCGCACCACAGAAAATCGATATGTTGTGAAGGAACCTGCTCTTCGGACACCAGGTGGAGCTTTTAGTTGAGTATTTGCTTCTCATGTTTCATTCTATAGCACACAATGCCCTACTATTACATGGAATAGCTTCAGCAAAATGGTTATTCCAAATTCCTGTTTCACTGGAGACAGCACTGAATGGCTTATGCTCAGTTGTACTACTGGAACCGCATGTCTTCGTGAGGGGTTTGGAGAAAGTGAAGTGGCTTAAGGACTTGTTGCCAGAATATGACGTCGAAAGTATTGGGTACAAAACAGTTAATGTGTGTGTGTAAAATCGTATGGGACCTAACTGCTAAGGTCATCAGTCCCTAAGCTTACACACTACTTAACCTAAATTATCTCAAGGACAAACACACACACCCATGCCCGAGGGAGGATTCGAGCCTCCGCCGGGAGCAGCCGCACAGTCCATGACTGCAGCGCCTAAGACCGCTCGGCTAATCCCGCGCGGCAAAACAGTGAGTGGAATGAGACTTATTGTTAAAGAATGAAATGAATGTACTGATTTTTATAATGAGATTTATGTCTAGTGTCTTTTCATTCATTTTTTTCGCTTCCCCCTCGGTAACATATTATATAAAGAAATATTTTATTGCGTATGACTCATTCCGACGAGGTTCTGCTCTTGTTGCTGACTTCATTGTACTCAACACGCAAACTGAAATACCTGAAGAATTGCATCATTCAGCATACAAGAGTAATCTGAGAAGAATAGGTATCACGAAAGATTTTGATGATCATCATCAGGCTGATTTAGTTGATCTAACTGCATTACCAAATACAATTCAGGCTTTAAATGTATATTAACAGTAATTGATATGCGTTCCAAATATGCATGGGTAGTTGCTCTAAAGAAAAGAAACTGGTGCTGTGGTTGCAGACGCGATTAGAAACATAGTTGGTACCTGACACCAAGGAGACCTTGCTCTTGCTGCAATCAGCATGGTATCTGAAAAAGATTCTAGAGACTAAAACTGGCACTGAGGTTGCAGGTGCACTTAGAAAGATATAAGTAAGCTATAGCAGCAGGATTTCAATAATTTAAAAACAGACTTAGGTGAGAATCATTTCAAGAGTGTAATGCAAATTCTTTATTCAGCGTTTTCTACTTTGAAAATCTTATTTTAGTGATTCAGTAGAACTCTTGATGGAACAATATTTAAAAATTTAACTACGCAAGGTTCTTTCATATGCTTAGATATGATGCAAGATCTAGTAAGTCAGTGATGTGAATGTGAAATGTTTCCTGTTGGGACGTCAGTACATTGTTTGTAGCTTGGCAACACGTGTTGATTTCTTCTGTGAAGTGACTGTTGGTGTTAAGGGGTAATAAGGTTAAAGTTTACCGAACAAAACGCATTTGCTATTAACAAGATAGACCATGCAGTGTTGCGGAAATGTCGCTGACAAACAGCTGCGAGGAGGCCCCATGTCGATACATGGGCTGACGAATATGATCGAGATATTGTTAAGTCGGTTGCGGACAAATGTAACCGTACTCACTCGACAATTTCCTGCGCTTCCACAGATGAGAATAGAATTGTGGTTCATTAGGTATTCCGTATTCCAGTTCCAGGCTACAGTTCCAGACGACGCTGACCATCTATTGCCGACGTAATAGCAAGTCATTATTTACGAGTGATCGTGTTACAGTTAACGCCGAGTGCCTAGTGAAATTCGCATTTAAATACTGAACTTAGTAACTATCATAGGCAGCAGTCCAAACAGAACTATACAGATTAGCTAATCTTTCAATGTGTTAGGTTAGTTAGAGTATAGGACTAGCCACCAGTGGCACACGCATGTCAATTATTCAAATTGAATATTGTATAGGCCTATACATACATTTATTCTAATGTATATACATACGTTTGCATTTAACAAATGTTTTTTACACGTTTCATATTGTGTTGCCCACGTTAATTGCTCCAGAGATAACGCCAAGTGATCATTTACACTGTAAAGCGTGCAAACGGGGAACTTTGTACAGCAATGAATATTCAGCTGTAGAAGGTTCACTTGGTGGTATCTTGGATATTGGCCGTTAGATTCCCGTTAGTGGCTACAACAGCGACTATAACAATACTTAGGTTTCCGATGTAATTCCAAATTGTGCAGTTTCTTGGGCAGATATGTTAGCGACATTTGCTGAATTAAAGGTAAGTCACATTCGGAAATTTTTAGGAGAGTGACAGCTATTTTAATTTTAAATACGCATTTTGTGTTATCTCTGCGTCACACACAGCTATAAAAAGGTAAAGACGATACAAATTTTGAGGAGTGTGACTTTTAAAGCACTTTAATATTTTTTACCTTTCAGTAGACAGTGGTTTAGAATTTGTGTCCTTTGAGCAACAACATTAACAAAATTACGTTCGAAGTCATTACACAAGTAAGAAGGGGAAGAGAGATGAAGAGATTCAGATTCTTACTTAACGCAATGAGGTTCCGAGTATTTATCTACGTCGCAAAAGAAAAAAAAAGTCTAAAAGGCAAAAGGAAATCGTATTTCTTTGAGAGTAAATGTGGTCTCGTATCAAAGCGGAGTCATTAAAATACTTTTTAACAGTAGTTACAGGAAGCGTACAACATCGCCTCAGAAAATATACCGATGTAAGTATTTGGAGTGTACAGAGCGTGGCAGAGGGGGAGGGGGGGGGAGGTTGTAGGAAGGAAAAAACGTAGAGAGGCAGGGAGAAATACAGGCAGTGAGAAATGTGGGGAGAGAGACGGGCAGAGAGCAGAGAGAAAGAGGAAAGACAGGGAGCTGAAGGGAGTGCAGTGTCTTGGCACACCGGGCCGCTGCTCAGTAGATCAGAGAGAGTCCCTCGGGCGGCTGACGGTTTGTGTTTCGGCTCTACAAAGTTTGATAGGCGTGGTCCAGTGGACTGACATCTGGATACATCGCTCGTCATCACATTCAGCGTATGTCTGCATTTGTGAAAAGCACGTTAATCCTAGGCGCAATATCTGACGAAGAACATCTTCTTGTATCCCATCAGTTGCATTTCCAAAACAAATCACTTTTGCCGTTAGGTCTCGCAGTTGTACCAGTAAAATATACATTATATATCATTTGCCATTGTAATATAGGTCGTATTTAAATCGTACGCCTTTCGGATTTTATAAAAGCGTTTTCAGATATCAAATTGTTTTCATTTCTTACTTCATTCCTATCGTTATTTTGTAGGTAAGTGTTCGGTTTTTGTACACCGTATTTCGCTGGCGCGGAATACAGGTTGAATCAGGAGGAGAGATATACGATTTGAGGGGTGACACTATTATTGATTCTGATGAAAAACATCTGACGTGGACATATGCCCTATTCTGAATGGCTTCAGAGACAGAACACATTTAATATCACCGTTTTACCATTTCCTTGAATAACTCAAAAACCGCGCCCTCCAGCGAAAACGTGTCACAGTGCAATGTTAAATTGGAATAAATTTCCTACAGAAGTGTTCCAATTAATTTTTTTCTAGGTCTAATAGCAAGCGCGAAGAAAGTTCGAGAGTACTGAAAACCTCGTGCGACACGCATGCTCTATAGGTCACGCAGTTTTGTAGGCCAGTTTGAGGTAGTTACCCTGCTTCACAGATCAAAACATCTTTTGATTGACTGTGGACTGAAGACAGCGGCCGGTCACATATTTAACTTGAAAAATAGCCAAACAGCCGTATATTTTAAGAAGTTATTTTGTTTAGATGACAAATATTGGAGCTTGTAAGAAGTGAGAATACTGTGAACAGGTACAAGTATAATGAGTGATTCTTGTACATGTTCACACTATTCTCACTTCTTACAAGCTCCAATATTTCTAATATGGTCCAAACAGCCATTCCCACTTAGTTATAATTATCCAAGTTGAATATAGTGTTGCAAGGATGTTTTTAGTCATATTCATTCCAAGTCCGAGCTCTGGCTTAAAATTAGGAAATAAATCCTTCATCTTTTTAAAAAACGTTGACGTCGTACATCTCTTCACGCATATACACATAACTTTGCATACCATTTTGATAACATCTGATAGCGCTAATCATTTTGACCTCTGTCGGTCAATAGATAATAAGGGCGATGAAAGCGACGTTGTACGTACTTTCACGCATATATATCAAGCCCGTTACATTATTTGACCTTTCACGTCAACAGCTATTAGAACATAAAGGTAGTTTGTCTGTTCCACGCTATATGCGTTCACAGATCTCACTTGATGAAGTTTCATGTTTCAGTACCTCAGGTACCTGATTTTAAGAAACTAGTTTAGGTTTAGGTTCTTTTTACACTATTTTGGTACATATCCGATAGCACTATTCAAAATGACCTCTGTCGGTCATTAGGTATTAAGGGCGATGAAGGCGACGTTGTACGTCCTTTCACGCAACTACATTAAGCCTGTCATACTAATTTGACACCTTTCTGGTCAATAGCGCTTAGAATTTTATATAGTAACTTTAGAGGCTTATCCAAGCGTAGTCACAGCCGGAGTGGCCGTGCGGTTCTAGGCGCTACAGTCTGGAGCCGAGCGACCGCTACGGTCGCAGGTTCGAATCCTGCCTCGGGCATGGATGTGTGTGATGTCCTTAAGTTGGTTAGGTTTAATTAGTTCTAAGTTCTAGGTGACTGATGACCTTAGAAGTTGGGTCGCGTAGTGCTCAGAGCAAGCCAGCCAAGCGTAGTCATCAAATACTATCACCGACCCCAAGTAATTGAAAAATGGGTTATTCATCCCCCATACATTTTTCCTGCTTCAAGCTGATAGTATTTTGTCTGTCCTGCGTGCATGCGTTTTGTCCATCCGTGGAAATTATTGTCCCACATATATAGTTTCAGCCTATCCACGTTCTATAGTTCTATAAAATCGTCCTCGAGCTAGGACATTATACATACACACGCATTAACTCCTGCGCCTTTGAACCGGTCGTAACACATTTTATGCCAATCACATGGAAGAAGACGTTTTCTCAATTTGCGCATACGCGTTCCTTTCTGACATTCTCACAGCCTAGCTGCCGGCGCCACCTCAGTTTACCTGAGAGCCCGCGGCCCACCGAACGTTGGCGGGGTTGAGGAAGCACGCTTCAGACGTTTGAGCCAAGTACAGCTATTGACATGGTACACACGTACTGTTTATTTTACTTTTTATGCGAGTCTTTTGCCCTTTTGGGCGTTCTGTATTAATGCTGGACCAAGCTTCTTTAGGCAGTTTATAGTTTTAGTGTGCTCCGAAGAAGGCGTGGTTATCCGTGCTGAAACCTAGGTCAACATCCGGTTCCTATTTGCAATCGAGGCGGATTCTTTATAATCATTACGTTTTACTTTGATTCCTAAGAACTAGTGTATTTCTCATCTATAAGTATTAAGCTGGTTTATGTATTTACAAAGTGTTGTGTTGGCCGAAGAGCCAACACCGTGTTACTAGAGGAGGCCGAAATGCACGCGTTTTAGCTCACGCAGGCTGGCGTGAGGAGGAAGGACTATACTGACGTGAGGTCTGGAACATGACAAGGAATTAGAATTCAGAAAGAGGACGTAATTAGTCTGATACTTAACTTTAATCCACTAATGATGAACGTCGCTCTTGACGGTACATGATTCACAATATTATCTGTTCAGGTTATAGTAACTGAATATGACGCCTTGCTAGGTCGTAGGAAATGACGTAGCTGAAGGCTATGCTAAACTGTCGTCTCTGCAAATGAGAGCGTAAGTAGTCAATGAACCATCGCTTGCAAAGTCGGCTGTACAACTGGGGCGAGTGCTACGGAGTCTCTCTAGACCTGCCGTGTGGCGGTGCTCGGTCTGCAATCACTGATAGTGGCGACACGCCGGTACAACGTATGCTAACGGACCGCGGCCGATTTAAAGGCTACCACCTAGCAAGTGTGGTGTCTGGCGGTGACACCATACAAAGTACGTCATTTACATATGTATCTATATAAAGAAGGAGTGAATATATATATATATATATATATATATATATATATATATATATATATATATATATAGGAAAATACTAACCAGTACGTATGCATAATCTGCTTTGTTGTACTTATGTGCACAGGTACTTGTCTTAACGCTGCAAATTGCATTCCGTAGATTATTAAGAACTTTTATTATTATGCTTCATTTTCTGTGAAGTCACGTGAGTTATACCTCGATATACACTACATGTATACTCGGCTTTAATATGCAGCTGCCTGAAGATGGCATTATTGAGATACCGAAAAGAGGCTGTCATCTAAATAAAATAACATCTCAAAACATACGGCTGTTTTTCGATTTTCATTGGTGAAAATGATAGATCACAAATGTCCTGTATCAAATTCTTTGTCTCAACTTCCTCTGCACTATTTTGGCACTTTCTAAACAACGACAATATTTGAATAATACAGAAAATAAATAACAGTGTACAGTGAATGTTTTCGACCTTGGAAACTGTTCAGAACAGGGCATCTGCCCATATGAAGTTATTTGCTCAGAATCACTATGACAAGTCAATGCATGTACCTTTCCTCCTGACTCACCCTGAGTATTTTTGTTTACATTTTGTGTAGACGCACTTGCACCTCCGTATGTACAAAGTACACGAGGTACATGTGGATGCAACATACATCTACATCTACATCTACATCCATACTCCGCAAGCCACCTGACGGTGTGTGGCGGAGGGTACCCTGAGTACCTCTATCGGTTCTCCCTTCTATTCCAGTCTCGTACTGTCGTATTGTTCGTGGAAAGAAGGATTGTCTGTATGGTTCTGTGTGGGCTCGAATCTCTCTGATTTTATCCTCATGGTCTCTTCACGAGATATACGTAGGAGGGAGCAATATACTGCTGGACTCTCCGGTGAAGGTATGTTCTCGACACTTCAACAAAAGCCCGTACCGAGCTGCCTCACAACTGTGGTGCATCACACCTTGTAGTTTGAAGTGTAAATGTGGAAATAACAACAATTTACTTCACTTAATATAATGTTCCAATGACTGAGCTATGCAGGCACCACTCACGACCTGCTCTCACAGCTTTACTTCCGCCAGTATCTCTTCTCTTGTTTTCCAAATACCAAGTTCTGTCCCACATATCTTGCGGGACTAGAAAGTGTACACTGATATGCAGAAAGTCATAAGGTACCTCCTAATATCGTGTCGGATCTCCTTTTGCCCTGTGTAGGTCAGCAGCTCCACGTGTCATGGACTCAACAAGTCGTTGGAAGACCCCCTGCAGAAATACTGAGTCATTCTGCCTCTATAACCGTCCATAATAGCGAAAAAGTTGCTGGTGCAGGACTCTGTGCACGAACTGACCTATCGATCACGTCCCATAAGTATTCGATGGGATTCATGTCGGACGACTTGCCTGGCCAAATACTCCGCTCGAATTGTCCATATGTTCTTCAAACCAATGGTTAACAATAATAGGCTGATGACATGTTTGGGAACATGAAGTCCATGAATGGCTGCAAATGATCTCCAACCAGCCGAACATAACCATTTCCAGTAATGATCGCTTCAATTGGACCGGATGACCCAATCCATTCGATGTAAACACAGCCCACACCATTATGGAGCCACCACCTGTTCGCACAGTACCTCGTTGACAACTTGGGTCCACGGCTTCGTGGGGTCTGTTCCACACTCTAACCCTACCATCGGCTCTTACCGACTGAAATCGGGACTCACCTGATCAGGTCACCGTTTTCCAGTCGTCTAGGACACAACTGACACGGTCACGAGCTCAGGAGAGGCGCTGCAGGTGTTGTCGCGCTGTTAGCAAAGACACTCGCGTCGGTCGTCTGGTGCTATAGCCCATACACGCCAAATTTCACCCCACTGTCATAACAGATACGTTCGTCGTACGTCCCACATTGATTTCTGCCGTCATTTCACGCAGAGTTGCTTGTCTACTAACACTGATAATTCCACGCAAACGCCGCTGTTGTCGGTCGTTAAGTGAAGGTCGGCGGCAACTGCGTTTTCCGTGGTGAGAGGAAATGCACATTCTCGCCACACTCTTGACACAGTGTATCTCGGAATTTGAATTACCTAACGATTTCCGAAATAGAATGTCCTATGCGTCTAGCTCAACTACCATTCCGTGTTCAGAGTTTGTTAATTCCCGTGGAGCGGCCACAAACACGTCAGAGACCTTTACACATGATTCACCTGAGTACAAATGACAGTTCCGCCAATGCGCTGCCCTCTTATACCTTGTGTGCGCCATACCACCGTCATCTGTACATGTGCGTATCGCTATCCAATGACTCTTGTCACCTCACTGTATAGCTCAGTCGGCAGAGCACTTGTCTGCGGAAAGCAGTGAGCCCAAGTCAGAGTCCCGGTCCGTCACGCGGTTTTAGTCTGCCAGAAAGTTTCACACCCGCTCACACATTGCTACGGAGTGGAAATTCATTCGTATTGATGACATATTTGCGGTGTGACCTCACCTAAGTGAGAGGCTTCAGGAGTTTCTCTAAAATCTGAACTTTGTGTATCCAAACATCTAATTCACTGTGGACATGGAAGAGAGTGGTGACACCCCTTTCTTGGGTGACCGAGTCAAGTGCAAAGCGGACTGCACTATGGGACGCAGCGGATGCAGGAAAGTCACTCACACTGATTTGTATCTCCACGTGTCCAGCTGCCATCATCCTTCACAGCGCGAAAGTGTGCTACGTGCACACGTTTACAGGGACGGCACACTGTGGAACGAAGAAGTCTACCAAGGGAGCTCAACCACCTTACGGACGTATTGGAGAGAAAGGCATACGGTGGGAGAGAAATCTGACGTGCTTTCAGGCAGAAAGTACAGGCCAAGTAAACAGAACACGACGAGGAGGAAAAGAAAATGCTGTATTATCTGTACGCCGGCAAATTATCGAAGAAAATAAGCAGAATTTTGGCTCGACCTGAGTTTTCCGTTCGCCTCCGAAAATGTTGCTACTAGGTACTCTGTAAATCCGGTATCTGCCGTATTCGATGGGAATGTGGTAGGTCATACTTCGGGCAGACGTACGGATCGTCGAGGCAAACACACCGAACTTAGGCAGCCAACAAAATCTACCGCTGCAGAACATTGCATAGCTACTCTGTGAACAAACTGGAGTGCTAAGACAGACCTCGCTGTTTTGGCACTGTGGTCTAAAGGAAGTTATTGAAACACGAGTGGCCTACTTAAAGTGTGGAACGTAGCACTGAACCAGCTGAAGCCCCATCGTCGGCCGATAGCGACATCAATGCCAGACGTGGACGGCAGGAGCACTGACAAGGGAACCTCCCCATCGCACCCCCCCTCAGATTTAGTTATAAGTTGGCACAGTGGATAGGCCTTGAAGAACTGAACACACATCAATCGAGAAAACAGGAAGCAGTTGTGTGGAACTATGAAAAAAATAAGCAAAATATACGAACTGAGTAGTCCATGCGCAGGATAGGCAATATCACGAATAAGGTGAGCTCAGGAGCGCCGTGGTCCCGTGTTAGCATGAGCATCTCCGGAATGAGAGGTCCTTGGTTCAAGTCTTCCCTCGAGTGAAAATTTTTTTTGTTTATTTTCGCAAAGTTATGATCTGTCCGTTCGTTCAATGACGTCTCTGTTCACTGTAATAAGTTTAGTGTCTGTGTTTTGCGACCGCACCGCAAAACCGTGCGATCAGTAGACGAAAGGACGTGTCTCTCCAATGGGAACCGAAAACATTTGATCGCCAGGTGATAGGTCAACCGATTCCTCCACAGGTAAACACATCTGATATATTCTATACGACACTGGTGACGGCATGTGCGTCACAAGACAGGAGTATGTTGTCGACCCACCTAACTTGTACACTTAGCGAATGGGTAAAAAGATTCTTCTACTTTGCCCGATTTAGGTTTTCTTGTGGATGTGATAATCACTCCCAAAAAAAGTGATGAAAACATAAGAGTTTCTCACATAACAATTGTCTGAAAATAAAAAATTAAACTTTTCACTCGAGGGAAGACTTGAACCAAAGACTTCTCGTTCCGCAGCTGCTCACGCTAACCGCGGGACCACGGCGCTCCTGAGCTTACACTATCCATGATGTTGCCTATCTTGCCATGGACTACTCAGTTTGTATATTTTGCTTTTTTTTTTCATATTTCCACACAACTTCTTCTGTTTTCTCGATTGACCTGTGTTCAGTTTTTCAAGTCCTATCCACTGTGCCAACTTATAACTAATTCTGAGGGGGGTGCGATGGGGAGGTTCCCTTGTGAGAGACGAGTGTTCACAACTAGAATTGAGCGATCGCGTTCCCGCAGCTTTCTACCTGACGTGGCGTGCGAGCAGATAGTGAGGAAATGGCGACCGATAGGAGGTTGATGGAGGCGCGTTGTACCGGAAACGCTCATTCTACAAGTATCACCTGAAGACGACGGCAAGTCATATTGTCGAAATATCGTGTTACGTGAACGACTGCACCCTGCTGCCATCCTGACAGCAATACAAACAGTTTGTTATCTGTCGTCAATGTAAAAACATATTCGCTGCACCATGCTGCCTTATGTTAACTTTAGCGTCTGAATAAATAAATCAAAAATTGCCGCAGCCTGGAGTAACCAAAAACAGTCAGTGCAGTTTGTATGTAAAGCAGTGAGTGACTCAGCCGCAATACAGTGCTAATTGTCTCTCTTATAAACAAATACATAAATAATATTCTGGCTGCGGATTCTGCCTCATCATATACAGTCAACATTTTTGGCTATCTCCGTCGCACGCATCAATTTTACCGAGAGCGATACTGGGAGACTGGTCAGAGGATCTTTGACAGATAGCAATATAAAACATTTTAATCACCTTGATTAATAAAATAAATTTCACTGCTTCTTCTCATTTTTCTATCTGTCAGCAGTGGATTCATTTATATATACCCTCGCCGCGCGGCGTGGCCGCGCAGTTTGAGGCGCCATGTCACGGATTGCGTGGCCCCTCCTGCCGGAGGTTCGAATCCTTCCTCTTAGCATAAGTTAGTCGTTGTTAGTTTAAGTAGTGTCTAAGTCTAGGAACCGATGACCTCAGCAGTTTGACCCATTAGGAATTCAGACACGTTTGAACATTTTCTATATACCCTCTTCGGTTTTAATTTAATCTTTCAGTGGGAATAAGTGAACTTGATATTACTAGACCATTACCCGGTACATCTGAACTGTTGCCACTGTCTTGAAATAACGCTTATGCGCAAACTTGTTCACTCTATGATCTGTGTTTGACCTGTTTCAAAAAGCCTGAATATTCTGCCCTGCCAAACTGGTTCAATACAACGTCTTGGTGACATGACGTCGTAAATTTCACCAAGAGATTACACTCTGAAACTTTCTGTCATATTAAAACTGTGTGCAGGCCCGCAACAGAGACCTGGCACCGTTGCCTTTCCAAGGCAAATGATCTACATCACATCCGTCGTTACTTAAGTAATGGCCACGTTTCATGTGTAGAGCGTGTCATGAATTTCCAGTATGCAACGCAGGACTTTAAGACGAAAACCTAGTAATAACAAGCATAAACAGAGCTTTGCTTACGCTTGTTATTAGTGTTCTCTGTGGTGTTTCAAAAGTCTAATCAGGAAACATCGCGTTTCTTTACCGCTTGAGCGACAACCAGGTAAGGAATGTTAATATATATATTATTTATTTGTAGTATGTTAAATGGAGACTTGATATTTAAAAAGATTTTGTTTCTTTTCTTTCATGTCGAGCTGGCAGCAAGATGATCCAGTGGGGACTCCAGACGCGGCGGACGACGAGAGCTAACCACTACGACAGCGTAGTTGACGGTCGGCGGCTCGAAGAACCGTTGAAACATCATGCTGACCATTATTAAAATATGTTTTGTGTTCATTGTTGAATGGGGAATGATAAAGTTTGTAATTGGATGTTAATTGATTATCAACTGCTAAATAAACATCGAGTTGGAAGTTAGTCAGTTGACTCTGTTGTTACGACATACATCGTAAATATTACTTACGTGTGAAATTTGCAAATTTTATTAAAATTCAGACTTCTTGAAGAGATTCTGGCACAATTTTATCAGGAGTGTGGACGATCTTCAATAATTAACTAGTTTGAAGTTTTATTAATGAGAAGTGGACACGTATTGACATTTTGAAAATAATCGATACTGTGAAGTGTATTAAAATTCTGTTATAAACCTTTATCGGCGATTGTGGTCAAGAAGATCGGTTTTAAAGTGGAATATTTCATTAAATGAGAACAAGTTTGATTCTATAGTGACATTAATTAATTATTTAAGGAAAAATTACGAGAATTTCAATTTATTCTGGCCAATATATCAAGGAGTGTCTAGACCGCACAACGAACATATAAAAACTCGGTGACTTTGTGGTACTGCCAAAAAAATTTTTTACGATAAAACTTTTATACAACAGGGACTGGTGAATTTTGCTGCGTCTATCCTTATCTTCTAGGTTGAATCTGCTACAGCTTTATGTTTTCTTTATGGATTTTTCAAGTAACTGGGAAAAGAACTTATAATTTGATCTGCGGCGGACCGTCGATATTGGGTACACGGTCAGGCTGTTGTGAAACCTGTTGGTTTGCAGACTGCCTTTCTCTCACCTGCTGCAGACATTGTTGCTGAGTTGCTGCGACAGGATCGCCGGTTGAGCGCATCTCTTCTAAAAGTCCTGCGTTGCATACTGGAAATTCATGACATGCTCTACACACGCTACGTGGCCATTACTTAAGTAACGACAGATGTGATCTTGTGGCTTAAACTGTTTTAACCCTAATCAGTGAAGATGGTCTGTGACTGAAACCGGTTGACATTTAAGTTCAAAGTAAAAACAGCTAAAGTCAAACGTTCCTTGACGGCTGTTGATAGTCACCTTCCAAAGATGTTTAAAATGGGCTACCAACTGAGCTCTATAAGCATTACTCAGGACCTCCGCTCAGGGCCTTTCCGCCACCAGTCCGCCCCGGTAGCTGAGTGGTCAGCGTGACAGACTGTCAATCCGAAGGGCCCGGGTTCGATTCCCGGCTGGGTCGGAAATTTTCTCCGCTCAGGGACTGGGTGTTGTGTTGTCCTAATCATCATCATTTCATCCCCATCGACACGCAGGTCGCCGAAGTGGCGTCAAATCGAAAGACCTGCACCAGGCGAACGGTCTACCCGACGGGAGGCCCTAGCCACACGACATTTCCATTTTATACCAGTGCCTCATTCCTATCCTTCATACTACAAGCTGTAATCGTATGTCATGAGTCGTCTTGTATACCTCAGTCGGTAAAGCACTTGTCCGGGTTCGAGTCCCGGTATAGTACAGTTTTAATCAGCCAAGAAGTTTCGCTGCAGCGTGAAAATTCATTCAACAGTCAGTTGGTATCTTACTCGTCTCTCTATACGAGTTTGAAAATATGCTTCTTCGTGTGCCTTCGGATGACAAGAGCTGTTATGCATTATACAGTCTATGTTTGTTTTCGGTGGATGCCGTGTTACGCGACAAATTATTAAGGAAACGGGAGAGATGGCGTTCACGTCGTTTTCTTCTGGCTCAAATGGTTCAAATGGCTCTGAGCACTATGGGACTTAACTTCTGAGGTCATCGGTCCCTAGAACTTAGAACTACTTAAACCTAACTAACCTAACGACATCACACACATCCATGCCCGAGGCAGGATTCGAACCTGCGACCGTAGCGGTCGCACGGTTCCAGAATGTAGAGCCTAGAACCGCTCGGCCACTCTGGTCGGCCGTCGATTTCTGTCGATTCTTTGGTTATGGTATGGTAACGTGTGTGAGAACGTTAGACTTGCTGTCTTGCTAGAAGATCAGCGATCAGTAGCCATGGGTGATGAAGTCCAGCACCCAGAAGTGACGCCAGCACAGTAGCCAGAAGTGGCGGGTTGTCCAACGGCCCACCAGCGCGGCTTCGGTCCAGGGCAGAAGCTGCCCTATGGCTCGAGCTACTCACGAGTCTGATGACGCACTGTGTCGGTGGGCCAGGTCCCACATTCAGCACGGCATTACGGAATCCGACATACCAGTCCACCTGTCTGGAGAAGACCGGCAGGGATCTGGGAGGGTTTTAGAAAGAGTGCTCTAGAGCACTGGCCTTTTTTTTTTTTTTTTTTTTTTTTTTTTTGTCGTCAGTCTACTGACTGGTTTGATGCGGCCCGCCACGAATTCCTTTCCTGTGCTAACCTCTTCATCTCAGAGTAGCGCTTGCAACCTACGTCCTCAATTATTTGCTTGATGTATTCCAATCTCTGTCTTCCTCTACTGTTTTTGCCCTCTACAGCTCCCTCTAGTACCATGGAAGTCATTCCCTCATGTCTTAGCAGATGTCCTATCATCCTGTCCCTTCTCCTTATCAGTGCTTACTACATATTCCTATCCTCTCCGATTCTGCTTAAAACCTCCTCATTCCTTGCCTTATCAGTCCACCTAATTTTCAACATTCGTCTATAGCACCACATCTCAAATGCTTCGATTCTCTTCTGTTCCGGTTTTCCCACAGTCCATGTTTCACTACCATACAATGCTGTACTCCAGACGTACATCCTCAGAAATTTCTTCCTCAAATTAAGGCCGGTATTTGATATTAATAGACTTCTCTTGGACAGAAATGCCTTTTTTGACATAGCGAGTCTGCTTTTGATGTCCTCCTTGCTCCGTCCGTCATTGGTTATTTTACTGCCTAGGTAGCAGAATTCCTTAACTTCATTGACTTCGTGACCATCAATCCTGATGTTAAGTTTCTCGCTGTTCTCATTTCTACTACTTCCCATTACCTTCGTCTTTCTCCGATTTACTCTCAAACCATACTGTGTACTCATTAGACTATTCATTCCGTTCAGCAGATCATTTAATTCTTCTTCACTTTCACTCAGGATAGCAATGTCATCAGCGAATCGTATCATTAATATCCTTTCACCTTGTATTTTAATTCCACTTCTGAACCTTTCTTTTATTTCCATCATTGCTTCCTCCATGTACAGATTGAAGAGTAGGGGCGAAAGGCTACAGCCTTGTCTTACACCCTTCTTAATATGAGCACTTCGTTCTTGATCGTCCACTCATATTATTCCCTCTTGGTTGTTGTACATAATGTATATGATCCGTCTCTCCCTATAGCTTACCCCTACTTATTTCAGAATCTCGAACAGCTTGCAGCATTTTATATTGTCGAACGCATTTTCCAAGTCGACAAATCCTATGAAAGTGTCTTGATTTTTCTTTAGCCTTGCTTCCATTATTAGCCGAAACGTCAGAATTGCCTCTCTCGTCCCTTTACTTTTCCTAAAGCCAAACTGATCGTCACCTAGCGCAATCTCAATTTTCTTTTCCATTCTTCTGTATATTATTCTTGTAAGCAGCTTCGATGCATGAGCTGTTAAGATGATTGTGTGATAATTCTCGCACTTGTCAGCTCTTGCTGTCTTCGGAATTGTGTGTATGATGCTTTTCCGAAAGTCAGATGGTATGTCGCCAGACTCATATATTCTACACACCAACGTGAATAGTCGTTTTGTTGCCACTTCACCCAATGACTTTAGAAATTCTGATGGAGTGTTATCTATCCCTTCTGCCTTATTTGACCGTAAGTCCTCCAAAGTTCTTTTAAATTCCGATTCTAATACTGGTTCCCCAGTCTCTTCTAAATGGACTCCTGTTTCTTCTTCTATCACATCAGACAAATCTTCACCCTCATAGAGGCTTTCAACGTATTCTTTCCACCTGTCTGCTCTCTCCTCTGCATTTAACAGTGGAATTCCCGCTGCACTCTTAATGTTACCACAGTTGCTTTTAATGTCACCAAAGGATGTTTTGACTTTCCTGTATGCTGAGTCTGTCCTTCCGACAATCATATCTTTTTCGATGTCTTCACATTTTTCCTGCAGTCATTTCGTCTTAGCTTCCCTGCACTTCCTATTTATTTCATTCCTCAGCGACTTGTATTTCTGTATTCCTGATTTTCCCGGAACATGTTTTTATTTCCTCCTTTCATCAATCAACTGAAGTATTTCTTCTGTTACCCATGGTTTCTTCTCAGCTACCTTCTTTGTACCTATATTTTCCTTCCCAACTTCTGTGATGGCCCGTTTTTGGGGATGTCCATTCCTCTTCAACTGTACTGCCTACTGCGCTATTCCTTATTGCTGTATCTATAGCGTTAGAGAACTTCAAACGTATCTCGTCATTCCTTAGTACTTCCGTATCCCACTTCTTTGCGTATTGATTCTTCCTGACTAATGTCTTGAACTTCAGCCTACTCTTCATCACTACTATACTGTGATCTGAGTCTATATCTGTTCCTGGGTACGCCTTACAATCCAGTATCTGATTTCGGAATCTCTGTCTGACCATGATGTAATCTAATTGAAATCTTCCCGTATCTCCCGGCCTTTTCCAAGTATACCTCCTCCTCTTGTGATTCTTGAACAGGGTATTCGCTATTACTAGCTGAAACTTGTTACAGAACTCAATTAGTCTTTCTCCTCTTTCATTCCTTGCCCCAAGCCCATATTCTCCTGTAACCTTTTCTTCTACTCCTTCCCCTACAACTGCATTCCAGTAGCCCATGACTATTAGATTTTCGTCCCCCTTTACATACTGCATTACCCTTTCAATATCCTCATATACTTTCACTATCTGTTCATCTTCAGCTTGCGACGTCGGCATGTATACCTGAACTATGGTTGTCGGTGTTGGTCTGCTGTCGATTCTGATTAGAACAACCCGGTCACTGAACTGTTCACAGTAACACACCCTCTGCCCTACCTTCGTATTCATAACGAATCCTACACCTGTTATACCATTTTCTGCTGCTGTTGATATTACCCGATACTCATCTGACCAGAAATCCTTGTTTTCCTTCCACTTCACTTCACTGACCCCTACTATATCTAGATTGAGACTTTTTCAGATTTTCTAGTTTCCCTACCACGTTCAAGCTTCTGACATTTCACGCCCCGACTCGTAGAACGTTATCCTTTCGTTGATTATTCAACCTTTTTCTCATGGTCACCTCCCCCTTGGCAGTCCCCTTCCGGAGATCCGAATGGGAAACTATTCCGGAATCTTTTGCCAATGGAGAGATCATCATGACACTTCTTCAATTACAGGCCACATGTCCTGTGCATACACGTTACGTGTCTTTAATGCAGTGTTCCATTGCCTTCTGCATCCTCATGTCGTTGATCATTGCTGATTCTTCCGCCTTTAGGGGCAATTTCCCACCCCTAGGACAAGAGAGTGCCCTCTTTGACGAGGCCGTTGGCAGTATGAGGCTGACTTCTTATGCCGTATGTCTTCGGCCGCCAATGCTGATTATTTATCAAAATTTAGGCAGTGGCGTGGATCGAACCCGGGACCGAAGCCGCTTTGATTATGAATCAAAGACGCTATCCCTAGATCACGGGTACCTATCTTGCATTTATCATGAATCTCTCGCCCAGGACGAGGTCGCAAGCGACTTCCAGTGTGTAAGAAGGGTAAAAGAACGGACCCGCAAAATTACAGACAAATATCCTTAATTTTTGTTTGCTGCATAATCACTGAACATATTCTCAGTTCGAATATAATAAACTTTCTAGAGAGTGAGAAGTTTATGTCCACGAATTGGTATGGTTTCAGAAAGCATCACTCGTGAGAAATTCAGCTTGCCCTTTTCTCACATGATATACTGCAAAAGTATGGATGAAAGGCAACAGGCAGATTCCAGATTTCCGGAAAGCATTTGACAGGGTGCCCCTTTTTTTTTTTGTTATGGTTTTACTGCGCAAAACTGCTACGGTCATTAGCGCCCGGTCTGTGACTTAGGAGGTAAAAAAACGAAACTGGAACCAGTAAACGGAAGAGAAGTTTAAAAAACCACTATAGAAGGGGGTTGGTTGTCCCCAAAAAGAGCTTCAAATGACTGACGTCATCTCACTGGCACTAATAAACTCGAGAACGCGATCGGCTGAGCGCGTGTCATCTGCTAAAATGGAAGATATATTAGGCGACAGCTGTAGACGGGCGCTTAACGGAGTAAAATAGGGGCAGTCAAGTAAAAGGTGTCTTCCCGTCCACATCTGAGAGCAGTGGGGACAGAGTGGGGGAGGATCGCCGCTTAAAAGATGTCGATGGCTAAAAAGACAGTGCCCTATCCGGAGTCTAATTAAAATTATCTCCTCCCGGCGACGCGTTCGGGAGGAAGAGGTCCAAGCACAGGGAAGAGCTTTCACGTCCCGCAATATATTATGGGGAAGTGTCGACCAATGCGCGTGCCATAAATGAACAACACGACGACATAAAACACTCCGTAGACCGGCGAAGGGAATCATGCGAATAGCTGGCCGAAGAAGAGAGACTGCGGCCTTGGCCGCTATATCGGCCTCCTCATTTCCACAGATACCAACGTGTCCTGGGATCCAGAGGAACGCCACAGGGACGCCCCGTAAGTGGAGCAAGCGGAGTCAGTCCTGAATCCGGTGGACCAGAGGGTGGACAGGGTAGAGAGCTTGGAGACTGAGGAGAGAGCTGAGAGAGTCTGAGCAGATAACATACTGTATCCGCTGATGGCGGCGGATGTATTGGACAGCCTGGAGAACAGCGTAAATCTCCGCAGTATAAACCGAACACTGGTCGGAAAGCCAAAATCGATTTGGAGTGTCGCCAACAATATAGGCACTCCCTACACCAAACGATGTTTTTGAGCCATCAGTGTAAATAAATGTGGCTTCCTTCATTTGTGCACATAGAGCAGCAAATGCCCGACGATAAGCAAGTGAAGGGGTACCATCCTTGGGAAACTGACAAAGGTCACGGAGCAGGCAGGTCCGAGGACGGAGCCAAGGCGGTGCTGTACCCCAAGTTGTCAAGAAAGTTTTAGGAAAGCGGAAGGAAAGAGAATGGAGCAGTTGACGGAAGCGGACTCCCGGTGGTGGTAGGGAGGAAGGGCGGCCTGCATACCCTACATCCAAGGAGGCGTCGAAAAAAATGTCATGGGCCGGATTAGCAGGCATGGAAGACAGATGGCTAGCATAACGACTTAGAAGGACAGCTCGCCGATTGGACAGCGGAGGTCCTCAGCATAAAGATTTTCCACAGGGCTGGTGTAAAAAGCTCCAGACACTAAACGTAATCCACGGTGGTGGATAGAGTCTAGACGACGAATAATAGACGGCCGAGCAGAGGAGTAAACTATGCTTCCATAGTCCAATTTCGAGCGCACTAAGGCGCGATAGAGGCGGAGAAGGACCACTCGGTCCGCTCCCCAGGAGGTACCATTCAGGACACGGAGGGTGTTGAGGGATCGCAGACAGCGAGCCGAAAGATAGGAAACGTGGGAGGACCAGCACAGTTTTCTGTCAAACATAAGACCCAAGAATTTAACGATGTCCGAAAACGGAAGGTTGACAGGTTCTAGACGTAAGGAAGATGGAAGAAACTCCATTCGACGCCAAAAATTAACAGAAACGGTCTTACTGGGAGAAAAGGGAAGCCTGTTTCGATGCTCCAAGAGTGGAGGCGATCGAGACATCCTTGAAGACGTCGTTCCAGAAGGCTGGTCGCAAAATCGTCCACAAAGAGGGAGCCCGAGACATCAGGAAGGATATAATGAATTCTACTCTGCTTTTGTAAATGATGAAAGTCTATGTGAATGCAGCTTGCCGCTAATTTGGTGTAATGTTTTGTCTGTACAGAAGTGTATCTGTCGCCTTTATCGCTCTTTCCCTCTCACACATAAATCGGTACAATAAAGTCAGGGCTTCGTGTTTTCTAGTTAGGCTGATCCGTGAAAAGACAGAGAAACAATTATGCTAATGGAGGATTCTCTCACTCTCTCTCTCTCTCTCTCTCTCTCTGTAATTTATCTGTGTACAGTTTAAATATATTATTTACGTGAAATCAGCCTAGTCGAATCTCTGGTGGAGCCCTTCGTCTTAATATTCAGCGGCTGGCTTGCTAGAAAAGATCTTTACATTTGTTATTATTATTAAGCGCTGCATTCAGTTGGGAAAATCGATCGTTTGAACAATTCGTTCAGTTTACAACAGATCTAAAATTTCAGATGTGGACGAAGCCTTTTTGGACGATTTAAAAAAACTCAGAGATTGCAGGCTCTCTTCGTCACAGCTGAAACTTCCCAATTAATTACAGGGCCCAGACAATCATCAATGGTTCAGACAGAGAACTCATTCGTCATTCACTCTAGAACAAAATGGTCACAAACCTTATTTCTGGGGAAAATTGTATATTGAATCCATTTCCGTACATGTTCCGTTTTCTGTTGGTTCCAAGTCTCATGTAATTTTCTTTTACAGGTTTTTCTTTCTCTTTATCTATCACGCTAGCGGCACAAACTTTCCTAGCTCGCTTTAGCGCGAAGAAGAGTAAATAAATCTCCTTTAGCAATCCGACAATCTTCCAACCGATACTTCCGAAGCTGTTCCTCTCTCTCTCTATAATAACCATGGAGCATACATTTCTGTACCTCTGTTGTTCCAAAGAATAAAGGTACTAGAAAAATACCTTGGCGTCGACGAGCTGTCGGCGCATATATTACTAGAAAATCTGATCAGATACTTTTCAAACGTAAATACATGTGGATGATTTGGTTGACCATTATTAATTATTGCGTGGTAGAGGGTAATTTTCCGTGGGGAGATTACAAGGAGACAATCCATAATTGGATTTATGGCAATGGAAAACAGTCAACACTTAGCACGGAGCCCTGGGGTACCCCGTTTTCTTGGGAGAAAGTACGGGAGAGAGTAGTGTTCACCCGCACTCTAAATGTGCGCTCTGCCATAAATTCGATAAGAAAAAGGGGCAGCCGACCTCGAAAGCCTCAAGAGAACAGTGTGCGGAGGATGCCTGTCCTCCAACAGGTATCGTATGCTCTCTCCAGATCAAAAAATATTGCTACTGTCTGGCGTTTCCGGAGAAAATTGTTCATGATATAAGTGGAGAGAGCAACAAGATGGTCAACTGCAGAACGATGATTTCGGAAACCGCATTTGGCAGGTGTTAAAAGACTGCGAGACTCCAGCCACCAAGCTAAACGGCAATGTACCATACGCTCCAAAACCTTACATACACTACTCGTGAGAGAAATGGGGCGATAGCTAGAGGGGAGATGTTTGTCCTTTTTAGGTTTCGGAACAGGAAGGACGATAGCTTCCCGCCATCGTCTGGGAAAAGTACATTCGGTCCAAATTCGATTATAAAGGCGAAGGAGGTAACGCAGACTAGGGTATGATAAATGCAGTAACATTTGAATGTGGATACCATCCGATCCTGGGGCGGAGGAGCGAGAAGAAGAGAGTGCGCGTTGGAGTTCCCGCATGGAGAAAACAGTATTATAGCTTTCGCGATTGTGAGAGGAGAAAGCAAGAGGTCGCACTTCTGCTGCACGTTTCTTCGGGAGAAACGCTAGCGGGTAATTTGAAGAACTCGAAATCTCAGCAAAGTGTTAACCCAATGAGTTAGAAATTGCGAAGGGGTCCACTAATGTATCATGCGCGACAGTGAGCCCAGAGACTGGGGAGAAACTAGGCGCGCCAGATAACCGTCGAAGCCGACTCCAAACTTCCGAGGAGGGAGTGAAGGTGTTAAATGAGCTAATAAAGAATTTCCAGCTTGCCTTCTTGCTATCGCGGATGACGCGACGGCATCGCGCACGGAACTGCTTATAACGGTTACAGTTGGCCAAAATAGGATGGTATCTGAAAACGCGAAGAGCATGCCGCCGCTCACTTATTGCGTCACAGCATGCCTCGTTCCACCAAGGAACTGGGGGGCGCCGGGGCAATTCGGAGGTGCGAGGTATTGAACGTTCCGCAGCTGTAAGAATTTCTGTAATATTAGTGACCTCATCGTCGACGCTAGGAAAGTGGCGGTCATCGAATGTCGCTAGAGACGAAAAAAGTGTCCAATCGGCTTGGGCAAATTTTCAGCGTCTCGGGCACATATATGGCAGTTGTGGCTGCAATCTAAGAACACATGAAAGTGGTCACTCGAGTGTGTATCAGCAAGGGCGAACCATTCGAATCGCCGAGCTAGCGGAACAGTACCGACCGAGAGGTCCAAATGAGAGAAATTTGTCGTGGAGGCAGACAAAAATCCCAGTGTTGAGGCAAACAAGATCCGCTTGGTGGAAAACGTCTATCAATAGTGAGCCACGCGGACAGGGATGTGGAGATCCCCAAAGCGGGTGGTGGGCATTGAAGTCCCCAACCAGCAAATAGGGGGGTGGAAGCTGACCAAGAAGATGAAGGAGATCAGCTCCTGCGATTGGTGTGGACGATGGAATGTATACAGTACAAAGAGAGAAGGTGTATCCAGAAAGGGAAAGATGGACAGCGACAGCTTGGAATGAAGTGTTTAAGGGGATTGGGTGATAATGGAGAGTGTCCTGGAGAAGAATCATGAGTCCTCCATGTGCTGGAGTGCCTTCAACAGAGGGGAGATCAAATCGGACTGACTGAAAATGGGGGAAAACGAAGCGGTCGTGGGGACGCAGCTTTGTTTCTTGAAGACTGGCGAGTAGGATCGTAAGAGGATCGACAATTCATCCCGATTGGCTCGAATGCCGCGTATATTGCAATGGATAATGGACATAGGGTGGACAGAAAATGGAAAAATGTGACCAAGATTGCCCTCAACTCAACGACTGCTCAGAGCTTGCGACCGACAGCGTGGAACGGCAGTCAGCCGAAGGCAGAAGATCCTGATCCATAGGTTGTTCAGGAGCAGCTCCTGCCACCAGAGATCGGCCGATTGATAGGCCGCCAGTAGTGCGCCTCGGCGACACAGAAGACGGCCGAGGGCGGCTACCGCCAGGTGGTGCTGTAGATGAGACACGCCGTGGCGGAGAAGGAGAGGAACTGGGTTTCTTATTAGCCTACTTGGAAACAGGATGTTTATGATGTGTTGGCAAATGTGCCAACACCTTGTAGATAGAGAAGGCCGAAATGCACGCTATCTAACGCAGACGGACGTGAATTCTGGAACAGGATAAGTAGTGAATGGTAGCAAGAAAAGTACGTTGCTTTGGGAATACTTAACTTTTATATAGTCCTTTCCTATTACAACGTTCTTGATGAGACATTTCATACGATAACTATCAAACTATGTAAGGCTAATGGCGCCTTGCTAGGTCGTAGCCGTGGACTTAGCTGAAGGCTATTCTACTGTCTCTCGGCAAATGAGAGAAAGGCTTTGTCAGTATAGTCGCTAGCAAAGTCGTAGTACAACTGGGCGAGTGCTACCCCGTATCTCGAGACCTGCCTTGTGGTGGCGCTCGGTCTGCGATCACACAGTGGCGACACGCAGGTCCGACATGTACTAAATGGACCGCGGCCGATTTAAGCTACCTCCTAGCAAGTGTGGTGTCCGGCGGTGACACCACAGTTTAGATGAAGGAGGAACCGATGGTTGTGAAGTTGGGGTACGAAAAAAATCTTCACGAGTAGGCTCTTTTTTGGAAGTGCGGATGTCTGACTTTGGGGCTCGAGATTTAGCAGAACCCAATGAAGGGTGAGCCATAGAGTGTGCAGGCGAAAGTGGTGAGGTTGAACGGGCGATCTTTGCGCTGGCCGATCTGACGACTGTGGTACTAAAGGTGAGGTCGCAAGTCTGCGTGGCCGCCTCCTTTGTTGGCCGAGGACAGGCAAGGACAGTGCTGTATATACCTGTCTGAGGCACAGTGGGCTTTCGACTGGCGAATAATTTTCGAGCAGCAAAGGTCGACACCTTTTCCTTCACTCTGATTTCCTGAATGAGTTTTTCGTCTTTAAAAATGGGGCAATCTCAAGAGGAAGCAGTGTGGTCACCCATACAGTTGATGCAACGAGAGGATGGAGGTGGAGAAGCACCCTCATGGGCATCCTTACCACACTAACACATTTGGCCGGATTGGAACAGGACTGGCTGGTATGATTGAACCGCTGACACGGATAGCAACGCATAGGGTTTGGGATGTAAGGGCGAACGGAAATTATCTCATAGCCCGCTTTGATGTTTGATGGGAGTTGAACTCCGTCAAATGTCAAGAAGATAGTATGGGTTGGAACGATGTTCGTGTTAACCCTTTTCATGACTCTATGAACAACTGTTACACCCTGGTCAGACAGGTAGTTTTGAATTTCCTCGTCGGACAATCCGTCGAGGGAGCGTGTATAAACAACGCCACGTGAGGAATTTAAAGTGCAGTGCGCTTCCACCCGGACAGGGAAAGTGTGTAGCAGTGAAATACGCAGCAATTTTTTGTGCCTGGAGGGCACTGACTGTTTCTAACAACAAGGTGCCATTTCGTAATCTGGAACAAGACTTTACAGGACCTGCAATTGCGTCGACTCCTTTCTGAATAATGAAAGGGATGTCCATGGAGAAGTTGTGACCTTCGTCAGATCAAGAAACAACAAGGAACTGTGGCAACGATGGATGAATTGTCTGTGGCTGAGACTCATTGAACTTACGCTTGTGAGCAGACATCGTAGAAGATGAGGAAACCATTGCGGAAGTATCCCCCATGATTACCGGCGTCTCTGATGGCGCGCTCCTTCCTTGTGGGGGCCCTCTCTGAGGGCACTCCTGCCTTAGGTGATTGTTCACACCTCAGATCACACCTCCCGAGAAACGGACGGAGGGACCAATTGGCACTTTCGGAAGGTATCAGCTCGGGTAATCACACCTCCCTGGACCTGGCCGTTACCAGGGGGTACGTACGTGTCCTACCTGTCTACCCGGGGCGGGGAATTACGCGTTACCCCATTACTGGCTACGCATGGAAATGCGTGGGTCGGCCTTCAGACACGCACAGGGAGGAAAAAAGAGAAAGGGAAAAACAAAGAAAGGGAAAGGAAAGAAGAGAGGTCTCAAACGCCGCAGCGCAGAAAAGGGTAAAGAGAAGAGGTAAGGAAAAGAGAAGGACAAAGGAAGGACGAAGACTTGTAAGCAGAGGAAATGAAGAATGTGCTACATTTTCGAGCGTCTGTTTCCGGACGTAGGCACAAAACATACTCCCAGAGGGGGAGAAAGGGAAGGAAAGAGGCGGAGGTGAGGGGGGGGGGGCGAAGATGGGGGATGGGGAAGGATGCGGAAAAGGAAGGTATGCAGCCCAGAAAGGAAGGAGGGCCACATTAGCTCAGGGTCCCGTGCTCGCTACGCACGTATCCACCAAAGAGTTGTGGACCCCCTTGGGGGAGGGTGCCCCATTGTAGGCTGTTAATGAAGGTATGAGAATATGGAATAAGTTCACAGGTATGTGAGTGGCTCGAAGACTTCTTTAATAATAGAACCCAGTATGTTGTCCCTGACAGCGAGTTTTCACCAGAGATAAGGGTACCGTCAGGAGTGCCACAGGGAAGTGTGATGGGGCCACTGTTCTATATACACATAAATGACTTGGCTGACAGGATGGGCAGCAACCTGCGGTTGTTCGTTAACGATGCTGTGGTGTACGGTAAGGTGTCGAAGCTGAGTGACTGTGGAAGATACGAGATGCCTTAGACAAAATTTCCAGTAGGTGTGATGAATGGCAGCTAGCCCTAAATGTGGAAAAATGTAAACTGATGCGAATGAGTGGCAAGATAAAACATGTCGTGATCGGATACAGTATTACTAGCGTCCTGCAAAGCTATATGAGATGGAACGAGCACGTGACGACTGTGGTGGGGAAGGCGACTGGTCGACTTCGGTTTTTTGGCAGAATTTTAGGAAAGAGTGGCTCACCTGTAAAGGAGACTTCATATAGGACGCTGGTGCGACCTGTTCTTGAGTACTGGTCGAGTGTTTGGCTTCCTTACCACGATGGACTGAAGGAAGACATTGAAGCAATTCATAGGCGGGCTGCTATATTTGTTACCCGTAAGTCTGAACAACTGGTATGTGAAACGCAGATGCTTCGGGAACTCAAATGGGAATCCCTGGTGGGTAGGCGACGTTTTTTTCGAGAAACTACTAAGAAAGTTTAGAGAACCGGAATTTGAAGCTGATAGCCGAACGATTCTGCAGTCATTATCATACATAGTGCGTAAGGATCACGAAGATAAGATACGCGAAATTAGGTTTCATGTGGAGGTATATAGACAGTCGTTTTCGCCTCGCTTTATTTGAGAGTGGAACAGGAAAGGAAATGAGTAGTACAGGGGTACTTTCCGCCACATATTGTATGGTAACTTGCGGAGTATATCATTATATATGAGTCGATTCTAAGAATCTTTAAGTTAGCTAAGAAATAAATAATAGTTGCAGAATGTCAAGAAAACGTTTCCAATTAACTTTGCCTTTCGCGGGCAAGTGCTCTACCATCTAAGCTACCCAAGCACGACTCACGCCCCGTCCTCACAGCTTTACTTCTGCCAGTACCTCGTCTCCTACCTTCCAAACTTTACAGAAGATCAGATGGTAGAGAACTTGCCCGCGAAAGGCAAAGATCCCGAGTTCTAGTCTCGGTCCGGCACACAGTTTTAATCTGCTAGGAAGTTACAGTTAAGCAAATAATTACCAATACTTTATCAAATGCGTCGCAGAAATTGCTCAATCATTGACTAGATTATTGAAAAAAAGGGTTATGTTTCAGTGGACACCAATCTCTTACGAAGCATTTCAAAATTTGAAAGAATCTTGACTTCAGATACCGCATTAAATTTTCCTTTTTTACTACAGAATTTACATTATTGTATTCTGCAAGCAATACAGCTAATTTTCAGTCAGACTGTAGATGGACAAGAGAATCCAGTTGCTTATGTATCTCACCAGCCGAACAATGCTGAGCGCATTTATTCTGCTGCAGAATTCTGCTTTGATATAATGGCATGCTAATACAAAGTCGTTATCGATTATACATCCTTGAAGTGGTTATTAGGACCAAAAGACCTTTCGAGTTGTTTAACTATATAGATGGGCACTGAAACTGAATCAGTTTGAATGTGAAGTACTTCACAAACCTCATGTCACACACATGAATGCAGATACACTCAGTAGAAAAACTGCAGTGTTGCAGGTATCAGGATTGAATTCAGTAGATTTGAAAAAGTAAGAAGCAGTGGATATGGAATGCCAAGAGTACAGTGAAAAACTTCACACAATGGTTACGGTTACTACACGCCACACCACAAGCTGGGAATCGGGGCCAAATTTTTAGTAGTTTACTGTCGAGTTGAGATTTTCACACACAAATGTTTTATTCAAATCTTACAGAAACTAGCAGTACGGCACTAAACAGCCTTTTAAACACGCCGCTAACGGCAATCAAGTCATTTATAGCAATACAACAGCTTAAAATAAAATAATAAAAACACAGAAGCTAACAGTAAGGCAATAACAGCCTTTCAAAACACGCCGCCAACGGCAATCAAGTAATTTATAGCAATGCAATAGTTTAAAAATTTAAAGGACATTAGTACACAGGCTACTAAAGTAAATACACAACTTTGTTAATAAAGTTCGGTGAGGTAGTGAAGCTACCAACACCACCATTAAAAAAAATCAAAGGTATCAGCAAACACACCATTAATGGCAATAAAGGAATGGAGGAATTTAAAAAAAGTTTTTAAAACAAAATTGTCCTGGGATATCATTAGAACATAACAAATATGACGGACCCGTGTAAGGCGGCCACAAATCACCCACTCAGGGATGCGCAGGCCAGGCAGAATACTGACCAATTTAAATACATCCGTAAACACAATTGCCACTCTCAGGCTGGTCACTGCACCGACTTTTAGCCAGCGAAAACTTGTAATAAGATGGCTAAACTTGCTGACAGAATTAGAGCTAACCTACACCACGCAGTCCTGAATGAGCGACCACATGATCAACCAACAAGAAGCATGAATTTACGCATAACACGCGACAGAATAGCGAAACAATTAAACTGCCAAAACTACACCTCCCATCGGACAGTAACGAGAGGAGGAGGAAAGATCACTGTCTTCAATTACACCGGTGCCGGGGACAGGAAACCCGGTCGCCGGAGGCCACAAGGCAGAAGAGACACTGGTTACGCAAACTTATTACTTAATGATTAAACCTTCCACTAACTTAACTTGCAATTATGCTCGAACAGGCAGTACACGACCTCCGAGGGCAAGGATCCACACATCCGATTGCGCACGCGTCGCCAGTGTTCCCAACACGCCACGGTCACGCGACAACACGCCCTGTCACCGGAGTTCACGTCTTCTCTGCAACGTTGACGGATAGTGACCGCTCCTTCATGTTAGGTGTCTTCTTTTTAAACTCCAGTGTTGAAACGGAGGACTTAAAGAAGCTTGTTAACGTCCCACCAAGGCGAAATGAACAGCAACTACTCGTGGGGCGATTCTGTGTACAACCAACCCGCGGGCAGCTCTTCCGTCAACTCCACCGGCTCGTTACACACAACCGACATACATCACGTGGCGACTCGGTACAACCGACCACGCCTGGTCCTCGCTGGCAAGCCACACTGCCCTCCCGTGTCCACCACACTCTCTCTGCGCGCAACGCACCTACTTCCACGCCACCACACGAGGTAACAACCGGTAAAAGATCTCACTTCCTCCACAGCAGTTTCCAAGAAGCAAAACGCAGATATCGATAGCGAAGGGAAAAGACAACCAAGTAGCCACTTAATGACAGACAACATATCAAAAAAACATGTTAGGGGAAGAAAAGCAAAACCAATGCAATTTAAACACAAGTTGTAGCACGAGTCGATACACGGTTCACTTATGGAAGATGGTGTATTATGTACCACACATAATCATTCATGCAGCACTAGAAGTGAAGTGATGTGACAAGCATATGAACATGTACTATCAGGGCACAGAAGTAGGAGAGCTATTAACAGACAAGTTGCAGGAAGATTTTGTAGGAAAATATGGTGTGATGATATAGAGCAATACGTAAAAAGTCCATTCCATGCGCCCAGGAAACAGATTCGAGTCACAAAACGATTCAATTTCAGATATTACCAGACTCAGAGAAACCTTTTCAATTTATAGGAGTCGACATATTAAGACCGTTTAATAGAAGTTGGGCGAGTAATAAGCACGTACGGACGATGACCGAAAATCTTTCAAGATACCTAGTAATGACAGCAATACCATATCAAAAAGCGAGCTCTGTAACTCAAGCATGGTTAACAACTGGTTACCTAAGTATAATGTACTAACAACTATAGTCACAGATCAAGGAAATAGTCTGATGAAACAGTTATGTCATTTATCAAAAGTGCTGGTCTATTCTACCAACAAGCTAATGATTTTACAGAACAAGTTCATTGTACTATAGTGAAGATGAGAAGTCACTACATAAATGCTAAAAATACAACTCAAAGTTCACACAACGACAGATTTGTCACTGTACAAAGTAGTGTGCGGGCGAAATATGTCATCACCTGTTGATGCGATGCAGTCAGAGATATGAACGCATGGTAAACATGTAAAGCAAATTCGCCAAAACATTAAAAGAAGTTTATCAGTGGATGAAACCTGCAAACACGAAGGCTTGCCCCAAAGGATAAAACCAGGAAAATCTTGATGGAGTTTAAAGGAGTGTACTACATAGTGAAGATGACTGCACTGGTCAAACTGCATTTGTAAGTAGGCTGTTTAGCTTTTTATGTTGGCAACTGTACATAGCGCTCTGTATGAAAATCACCGACTGTGCTGTGTGCAGTCTGTGGCTGGTTTGCATTGTTGGAATATTTGCTATTGGAGTGTTGGGCAGTTGGGTGTGAACAGCGCGTAGCGTTGCGCAGTTGGAAGTGAGCCGCCAGCAGTGGTGGATGTGGGGAGAGAGATGGCGGAGTTTCGAGAGCGGATGATCTGGAAGAGTATCCGTCAGAAAAAGGAAATTTATGGTACTGGATGTGATGAACTTATATATAATTTGAACACTATTAAGGTAAATACATTGTTTGTTCTCCATCAAAATCTTTCATTTGCTAACTATGCCTATCAGTAGTTAGTGCCTTCAGTAGTTAGAATCTTTTATTTAGCTGGCAGTATTGGCGCTCGCTGTATTGCAGAAGTTCCAGTAACGAAGATTTTTGTGAGGTAAGTGATTCATGAAAGGTATAGCTTATTGTTAGTCAGGACCAGTCTTTTGTCGGGATTACTGAAAGCCAGATTGCGTTGCGCTAAAAATATTGTGTGTCAGTTTAGTGATGATCAGAATAAGTAAAGAGAGAAATGTCTGAGTACGTTCAGTTTTGCTCAGCTGTTTGAAAATCAAATAACGTAGAGGTTTACCAGCACAGTCATTCTTAATTTTTCTAAGGGGATGTTTCGTATTTACCGACGAAAACATTGGTTGTACACATTTGTCGAGTTCAACCCACTAAGGGTACAGTTGATCAATTACCGCAGATACCTGTACCGTTACTGTAGAAAAAGAAATCACTACACAGAATGAGATTAGCACAGAGCATATCTCATAAGCGTAGTCCAGGGATAAGTGATAGACGACAGTATGTTGTTTTTAAATTTGTGTTGGGTTACCTAGGTTAACATTACTTTTTTAATTTGCCGTAGTTGTTTTTCTCTAGGATATGCTCTTTTTTCTAAGAAAAGTGATGTTGAAGATGACACAGTAATATAGGAGGTGTGTAACCGCCCTGTTAAATTGTTAGAAGCTTAGTCAGCCGGTGTCGTAATTTTAAAATGAGAGTTATTATGAATGTCCCGTGCTAAGTATTTAGCGTGAAGTGCCGTTGCGATATAGGCAAAGGTCAGTTGTAGAAACTAAGTCACTGAATATTATAAGTAACGTTACTAAAGAATACACCCGACTGACTAAACAAAATAAGAGGGCACGTACATTCGCGAGTAAGTGGTTCAGAATAAGAATTAATACTGTGAAGGAAATGGGTCATAAGTATAGTTAAGTTGGTACACAATCAATGTATGTGAATGTACGATCGGGATAGAGGCACATACGTTTAAGTACTATCATTCCCCGTGGCCTGGGTAAAGAAGAATTGTGGTTAAAATGCATTTATTGATCTGAGAAAGGAAATAATCGGACATCGTGAGTAAATGAAAAGAAAGATTGCGGGTTCTGAATGTCGCGGCAAATACGAGGGGAGTTCAATAAGTAATGCAACACATTTTTTTTCTCGGCCAATTTTGGTTGAAAAAACCGGAAATTTCTTGTGGAATATTTTCAAACATTCCCGCTTCGTCTCGTATAGTTTCATTGACTTCCGACAGGTAGCAGCGCTGTACGGAGCTGTTAAAATGGCGTCTGTAACGGATGTGCGTTGCAAACAACGGGCAGTGATCGAGTTTCTTTTGGCGGAAAACCAGGGCATCTCAGATATTCATAGGCGCTTGCAGAATGTCTACGGTGATCTGGCAGTGGACAAAAGCACGGTGAGTCGTTGGGCAAAGCGTGTGTCATCATCGCCGCAAGGTCAAGCAAGACTGTCTGATCTCCCGCGTGCGGGCCGGCCGTGCACAGCTGTGACTCCTGCAATGGCGGAGCGTGCGAACACACTCGTTCGAGATGATCGACGGATCACCATCAAACAACTCAGTGCTCAACTTGACATCTCTGTTGGTAGTGCTGTCACAATTGTTCACCAGTTGGGATATTCAAAGGTTTGTTCCCGCACACAAGTCTTCACACCCGAGAGGAGCTCACAAAACTTCAGTGGACTGTTCTTCCTCATCCTCTTCCCTACAGCCCCGATCTCGCACCGTCGGATTTCCATATGTTTGGCCCAATGAAGGACGCAATCCGTGGGAGGCACTACGCGGATGATGAAGAAGTTATTGATGCAGTACGACGTTGGCTCCGACATCGACCAGTGGAATGGTACCGTGCAGGCATACAGGCCCTCATTTCAAGGTGGCGTAAGGCCGTAGCATTGAATGGAGATTACGTTGAAAAATAGTGTTGTGTAGCTAAAAGATTGGGGAATAACCTGGTGTATTTCAATGCTGAATAAAACAACCCCTGTTTCAGAAAAAAAATGTGTTGCATTACTTATTGAACTGCCCTCATATATTGAAATTGACACTGTCGGCCACTAAGGGAAAGAGATGAACACATTCAGGTGCCTCTATAGTTGCACAGTACCGACGTGAAAATCGTCGCCTCCATCTAAATTCTCCATACAAAATAATAATAATCTTCTAGTGTTACAGGAGCTGAGATCCATTGTATCGTAAGTGAGAAAATCTCATCGTTCATAAATTGCTTTCATTATATAATGCAATTTCACTTTAAATTTACACAGCACGTCTTATCACCAGGACATAAGAACAACAAAAGGTAACTAATATTAAAACTAATAAACGAAGTGCGTAAAGCTTCTTTTTTTAGTCAGTGTTAAATAGTTTTCAAGTGAATCTTTGGTGTGAGAGTCGAATAATTACCTATACATTTATCAATAAGGAAAGATTATTAAGTTCCTTTATAGTTGGTTATAACAAAACTGCACCTACTCGCAGAGGTTCAGTGTGTAACTATCGTATAGTAGCGTAACTTTGTAAATATATTAGTGAATTAATGTAGATCGATTTACGTTGGAAAAAATTAGTTCCAATTTTGACCACCACTTGAAAATCTGGCACTGTACAGCATCCCAGTGACGCCCCTGGTGCTCATTCTGAACAGTCATTTTGAACAGTCGGCAGCTGAAAATAAAGTCAACGACCTTTTCTGGCCACATGCCATTCGTGATCCATTACATATGGAAACATTTTATATGTCTTTCTTGCTTTCACAGCGCCAGATTTGCACCTGGTGGGCAAAATAGGAACTAATTTTTTCTAGCATAAATCAGTTATGTCTTAAAGCATTAGAATATCTAATAAATTTCGCTACCATACTGTAGTTATAGACCACACTAGATCTCTGTGAGTAGCTGCACTTTAACTATAAAGAATGAGTATCATCATCGGTATTACATTCTAGCACGTTTGTGATTTTTAGTTCATGATTTTCATTTTATGTAGTGTTATGTACTGCGCGCACAAAAAGTGACGCTATTTACGCATGTATGCTATTCTAGCTTCAGAGCTATTTTTATTGCTTGAACAGTCGACATTTTCCTAGTACAGCAGGTCGCTGATAACGCCGCTGATACTTTTATTACATGTATCGCAGGAAACCCATGTGCCTACACTAATTCTTATTAAGTCAGACGGACGCCTTTAGGCCCGCTGAACCACGGTATGGCAGATAGCTCCAATGCACTGCCTACCCCTCAATTATTAGACATGTTGCCTTAGCACTGTCCGCAGGTTGCTCCATTGCCCTGCAAATTATATAATAATCAATCCAAGTCTGCAGATTGCACTAATGCCCTGCTGAACTTAATAGTCGAGTCACTCGCAGGTAGCTCGTACGCACCGCGAACTTGTACTTACACGTCACCGAATCCTAGGCTCCTCGGTTGAGCACAAAACAATTGATACATCAATTACCGTGAGACAATTTGCACTCACACTACGCCTTTGGCACTCAACCACAAATGAACTGAGCCCCAGACGCTCTTTTATTACATTTTACACAACGCCCTCCGCTCCTGACTTCTATCCTGACGAACAAATGGTCGTTGTACAGGATGGCGGGTATGGGCAGGCGGTGGGCGTTATGGAATAATAAAGTAATTTTTAGAGAAAGGCCATTTATTGGCTAAAGCATGTTGAAAGGGGATACATAGGCCTAGGGAGGTGAGGGTGAGCCAGAGCTTATAATTTGGCGAACATTGTTCGCGAAGCTACCGAAAGTTGTTGTCTGCCAAAACTAAGTCCACAGTGCCGCAGCACCGGGAGAAGCGGGAGATGTTCAATGCTACAGGGCGCGCATCCGCCTCGCGGGTGAGCAAGAATGCAAGAGAGGGGGCCCGGCGACGGGCGGCCGGGTATATTCGACGCACCACGCGGATTCCTCACCCTGATTGGCCAGGACCGAGCAAACCGTGCGGGCGGCATGGAACTTTCCAGAGCGTTGCCTGCTAAAGCGACGCCTGGGGCGGCGTTACCTCGTAAACACATGAGAGAGGCGCGTGATCCAGGTGCCCTTCGTCGGTGCTGACTTCCTGTTACTAGACCGTGGGACGAAAGAATTTACAGGCAGCTAACACTGCCGGCCGTGGCTTGGCCGTAATGGAAAAATGAAGTTAAGGGTTTGAGGCTCATATAATACAGTAAAATCCCCTATTGTCTGGCTCATCCTTTACATTCCTGCCCCTTCCGTGGGAGCGGAGAACGTACGTGAATTCGCTCAATGTAATTATTATTTGAATGTAAACAAATTTATCTTGCAAAAGAAAGTGAACATCACTTGATTAAGAATGGCCCTCACGGAAGACGGCAGGGGTCTTAATCTATGGGAGGGTATAGAGACTCTAAAGACCTCCTAAGGGTCGCAAGGGGACTTACATCAACAATATTGTGTGCATACCTGAATCATCATAAAATATCAAAACATCATAAAACATCAAAACGTCATAAAATATCAAAGAATACCAGACAAAATTAGAACAAAACATAGCAGTGTGAATTGGATAAACATGTCAAGTGTTCTTGTTGCTAAGTTGAAGTAAAATTGTCTTTTTTTTTCTTTTGTTAGAATAAGTTGAAAATGTAAAGATATCACCACTGGTGAGTCACTGCGGGGGCGCCTGGCGTGAGGCGGCGTGGTGTGTTGTCCTCAGCGAGCAGCGCGCAGGCTGCCGGCGGGAAGGGGGCGTGGCCGTGGCCAGGTCAGTGCACTGGAACTCAGCGCAGGGTAGGGGGGTATGAGGGGAGGTCCACATGTTTCAAACACTTTAAAAAGGGAGTTATCACTAAGGGAACACTTCACTACACTACACTAGTTTTTCCACATTAATTGATATCTCAGTTTCACTCTTAAAACTAAGGGAGGGTACATGCCTGATAGGTTTTTGTTTTCTCTTTTTTTTTGGGTTTAATCCGTGGCTGTTTGTCATTCATTCAAGTGTGCCAACAGGCGAACGTAAGAAATTTGTCCTTTTTCATGTTTTAGCACGTCATCAATTGACGATAGGTGATCATTTGATTTATTAGATAAGGCAGGGAATCACGAAAAAGCTCCCAGGTATAAAAAACATAAGTGGCGCGAATACTAAGTGAGTAAGCCGTAGAGGCATGAAAGGTTATTAATGGTGTTCCAACAGGAACTGTTTGCTAAAGATCTGCGCGAACGCTACGCCATAGCGGCAGCTGACTGTCAGGCCGAATGTCGCGCTGCGTCAGAAAGGCGCGCGGCAGATAACTTGCAAGGCCAGCGCGTCGTCAGATCTGCACGCGGCAGTTGAGGAGCGAAGCTGAGCCGCCTACGACTGTCAAACGCCGCACGCAGCGAGCACGTGCGCGGCGCAGGAAGCAAGCGTCAGGTTTAAAAGCAACAGAGAGAGATGAAGCCTACCGACGCTGTTCACTGCGATGTCTGTACTTTACACTCTCTCCACATGTTCTTGGGCTCCTGCGCCAGATGAGCGTATTTATGTGCTTCAAAGTGACGAACATTAATGTCACAAAAAGGATATAGCATTACTGAATAAAGGGGAATAGATATGCGTAATCGCATTCATCGATGACCAACAAAATAGAAGTGGGATTACTCGTGACGTCATGTTAGATGCGTTGTTACAGCGGCTACTGTTTAAAATTACTTTATGCCATAGTGAAATGGTTTATAAGTAACAGATACCTCACAACCCCGTAAAATAGGTCCTATGAAATCCGTTTTAGCCCAAACATAATTATTACATATACATGGAAATATAAAAATGAAGAACTCAAATATCGTATAATTTTGCTGCATATTCCATATCCCTAAACAAAGTAAGTTAAGTGCCTCTTTGGGCTGACCCTCTACGTGTAATAACTTTCACATTATGAGAAGTTTCTCATGCATCAACATTTTTGCTGAACATATCAAGTAAAATTGACAAAGAAAAGCGACACCAGTTTGGTGCATGTGAGGTGCAGATTGTGTCGTTGGATGCCAACGCTGTTGCTAATGAGGCGAGAGGAACAAAACTCGCCGAAAATTAAGAGATTTCCACAATGGAAACGGAAAGTGTAAGAAATTGAATTAGAAAAGACTGAGTTGAGCGTAATTTCTGAAGGACATTCCCTTTATGAAGGTATAGTGCACGGCGCATCGTTGACACGACGTTATCGCCTACTTAACTGTGTACATGACAATGCTGCGACTCCAAGATAGCTACTTCATACTTCTTCAAACTCGACTTCCATCACATAAAAAAAAAAATTTACTGTGCGACAAAATTCGTCGTCTTTATCCTCTCAACATCTTGCGACTAACTTTACTTTGCGACCAAATTCGCCGTCTTCATCCTCTCAACATTTTGCGACTAAACTCGCCTTCTCTATAACTCCGTAGTGCTAGCCTCCTCGGGCCCAGCTGTCTGCTTAAAACTCCATCTATCCTTGGTGATATCGCAGTGTCCTGGGACACGTCATACAGTTCAATGCTACTACTTCAATAGTCGGTATTCCTTCGGAAAATACAATGGGAAAACAAAGAAGCCTCAAGGTTTTGAACAGAGATTTCCGCTTACTGGCGTTTAGCTGCGGGCTAGACGCGGTTCGCGTCTGACGTTGCCTGATCACCTGTCGTCAGAGAGCACGGAATACTGTTCTCATGAACTCTTCTTAAACATGGAAGATCAAAGTATGGGCTGAATAGTTCTGTGTATGTTGAAAGTTGACAGATGGAAGTGGGTAGGATGAACTATGTCGCGAAACGGAAAAGTGGAGAAACAACACAGACAGATAACGGTCCGCGCGGGAGCCAACCATGTCACGTAAGGTACGTGCCCTCGCGGGTTGTGCATGATTCATCATGTGTTGTGTTTAGAGAGGAAAGACGAAAGTGGGTAGGATGGACTATGTCGCGAAATGGAAAAGTGAAGAAACGACACAGACAGCTAAGGGTCCGCGCGGGAGCCAACCGTGTCACATAAGATACGTGCCTTCATGGGTTGTGCATGATTCATCATGTGTTGTGTTGAGAGAGGAAAGACGAATGTGGGTAGGATGGACTATGTCGCGAAATTGAAAATCGAAGAAACGACACAGACAGCTAAGGGTCCGCACGGGAGCCAACCGTGTCACATAAGGTACGTGCCCTCGCGGGTTGTGCATGACTCTTGTGTTGTGTTGAGAGAGGAAAGACGAAAGTGGGTAGGATGGAATATGTCGTGAAACGGAAAAGTGAAGAAATGACACAGACAGCTAAGGGTCCGCGCGGGAGCCAACCGTGTCACATAAGGTACGTGCCCTCGCGGGTTGTGCATGACTCATCATGTGTTGTGTTGAGAGAGGAAAGACGAAAGTGGGGATGATGGACCATGTCGCGAAACGGAAAAGTGAAGAAACGACACAGACAGCTAAGGGTCCGCGCGGGAGCCAAACGTGTCACATAAGGTACGTGCCCTCGTGGGTTGTGCATGACTCATCACGTGTTGTGTTGAGAGAGGAAAGACGAATGTGGGTAGGATGGACTATGTCGCGAAATGGAAAATTGAGGAAACGACACAGACAGCTAAGGGTCCGCGCGGGAGCCAACCGTGTCACGTAAGGTACGTGCCCTCGTGGGTTGTGCATGACTCATCATGTGTTGTGTTGAGGGAGGAAAGACGAAAGTGGGTAGGATGGAATATGTCGTGAAACGGAAAAGTGAAGAAACGACACAGACAGCTAAGGGTCCGCGCGGGAGCCAACCGTGTCACGTAAGGTACGTGCCCTCGCGGGTTGTGCATGACTCATCATGTGTTGTGTTGAGAGAGAAAAGACGAAAGTGGGTAGGATGGACTATGTCGCGAAATGGAAAAGTGAAGAAACGACACAGACAGTTAAGGGTCCACGCGGGACCCAACCGTGTCACATAAGGTATGTGCCCTCGTGGGTTGTGCATGACTCATCATGTGTTGTGTTGAGAGAGGAAAGACAAAAGTGGGTAGGATGGACTATGTCGCAAAACGGAAAAGTGAAGAAACGACACAGACAGCTAAGGGTCTGCGCGGGAGCCAACCGTGTCACGTAAGGTACGTGCCCTTGCGGGTTGTGCATGACTCATCATGTGTTGTGTTGAGAGAGGAATGACGAAAGTGGGTAGAACGGACTATGTTGCGAAACGGAAAAGTGAAGAAACGACACAAACAGCTAAAGGTCCGCACGGGAGCCAACCGTGTCACATAAGGTACGTGCCCTCACGGGTTGTGCATGACTCATCATGTGTTGTGTTGAGAGAGGAAAGACGAAAGTGGGTAGGATAGACTATGTTGCGAAACGGAAAAGTGAAGAAACGACACAGACAGCTAAGGGTCCGCGCGGGAGCCAACCGTGTCACGTAAGGTACGTGCCCTCGCGGGTTGTGCATGACTCATAATGTGTTGTGTTGAGAGAGGAAAGACGAAAGTGGGTAGGATGGACAATGTCGCGAAATGGAAAAGTGAAGAAAGGACACAGACAGCTAAGGGTCCGCGCGGGAGCAAAACGTGTCACGTAAGGTACGTGCCCTCGCGGGTTGTGCATTGCTCATCATGTGTTGTGTTGAGAGAGGAAAGACGAAAGTGGGTAGGATGGACTATGTCGCACAACGGAAAAGTGAAGAAACGACACAGACCGCCAAGGGTGCGCGCGGGAGCCAACCGTGTCACGTAAAGTACGTGCCCTCGCGGGTTGTGCATGACTCATCATGTGTTGTGTTGAGAGAGGAAAGACGAAAGTGGGTAGGATGTAGTAGGTCGCACAACGGAAAAGTGAAGACACGACACAGACAAATAAGGGTCCGCGCGGGGGCCAACCGTGTCACGTAAAGTACGTGCCCTTGCGGGTTGTGCATGACTCATCATGTGTTGTGTTGAGAGAGGAAAGACGAAAGTGGGTAGGATGGACTATGTCGCGAAACGTAAAAGTGAAGGAACGACACAGACAGCTAAGGGTCCGTGCGGGGGCCAACCGTGTCACGTAAGGTACGTGCCCTCGCGGGTTGTGCATGACTCATCATGTGTTGTGTTGAGAGAGGAAAGACGAAAGTGGGTAGGATGGAATATGTCGGGAAATGGAAGAGTGAAGAAACGACACAGACCGCTAAGGGTCCGCGCGGAAGCCAACCGTGGCATGTAAGGTTCGCGCCCTCGCGAGTTCTGCATGACTCATCATGTGTTGTGTTGAGAGAGGAATGACGGAAGTGGGTAGGATGGACTATGTCGCGAAACGGAAAAGTGAAGAAACGACACAGACAGATATGGGTCCGCAAGGGAGCCAACCGTGTCACATAAGGTACGTGCCCTAGCGGGTTGTGCATGACTCATCATGTGTTGTGTTGAGAGAGGAATGACGAAAGTGGATAGAACGGACTATGTCGCGAAACGGAAAACTGAAGAAACGACACAGACAGCTAAGGGTCCGCGCGGGAGAAAAACGTGTTACGTAAGGTACATGCCCTCGCGAGTTGTGCATGGCTCATCATGTGTTGTGTTGAGAGAGGAAAGACGAAAGTGGGTAGGATGGACTATGTCGCACAACGGAAAAGTGAAGAAACGACACAAACAGCCAAGGGTGCGCGCGGGAGTCAACCGTGTCACGTAAGGTACGTGCCTTCGCGAGTTGTACATGACTCATCGTGTTGTGTTGAGAGAGGAAAGACGAAAGTGGGTAGGATGGACTATGTCGCGAAACGGAAAAGTGAAGAAACGACACAGACAGCTAAGGGTCCGCGCGGGAGCCAACCGAGTCACCTAAGGTACGTGCCTTCGCGGGTTGTACATGACTCATCGTGTTGTGTTGAGAGAGGAAAGACGAAAGTGGGTAGGATGGACTATGTCGTGAAACGGAAAAGTGAAGAAACGACACAGACAGCTAAGGGTCCGCGCGGGAGCCAACTGTGTCACGTAAGGTACGTGCCCTCGCGGGCTGTGCATGACTCATCATGTGTTGTGTAGAGAGAGGAAAGACGAAAGTGGGTAGGATGGACCATGTCGCGAAACCGGAGAGTGAAGAAACGACACAGACAGCTAAGGGTCCGCGCGGGAGCAAAACGTGTCACGTAAGGTACGTGCCCTCGCGGGTTGTGCGTGGCTCATCATGTGATGTGTTGAGAGAGGAAAGACGAAAGTGGGTAGGATGGACTATGTCGCAAAACGGAAAAGTGAAGAAACGACACAGACAGCTAAGGGTCCGTGCGGGAGCCAACTGTGTCACGTAAGGTACATGCCCTCGCGGGTTGTGCATGACTCATCATGTGTTGTGTTGAGAGAGGAAACACGAAAGTGGGTAGGATGGACTATGTCGCGAAACGGAAAAGTGAAGAAACGACACAGACAGCTAAGGGTCCGCGCGGGAGCCAACCGTGTCACATAAGAAACGTGCCCTCGTGGGTTGTGCATGACTCTTCATGTGTTGAGTTGAGAGAGGAAAGACGAATGTGGGTAGGATGGACTATGTCGCGAAATGGAAAATAGAAGAAACGAAACAGACAGCTAAGGGTCCGCGTGGGAGCCAACCGTGTCACATAAGGTACGTGCCCTCGCGGGTTGTGCATGACTCATCATGTGTTGTGTTGAGGGAGGAAAGACGAAAGTGGGTAGATTGGAATATGTCGTGAAACGGAAAAGTGAAGAAACGACACAGACAGCTAAGGGTCCGCGAGGGAGCCACCGTGTCACGTAAGGTACGTGCCCTCGCGGGTTGTGCATAACTCATCATGTGTTGTGTTGTGAGAGGAAAGACGAAAGTGGGTAGGATGGACTATGTCGCGGAATGGAAAAGTGAAGAAACGACACAGACAGCTAAGGGCCCGCGCAGGAGCCAACCGTGTCACATAAGGAACGTGCCCTCGTGGGTTGTGCATGACTCATCATGTGTTGTGTTGAGAGAGGAAAGACGAATGTGGGTAGGATGGACTATGTCGCGAAATGGAAAATTGAAGAAAAGACACAGACAGCTAAGGGTCCGCGCGGGAGCCAACCGTGTCACGTAAGGTACGTGCCGTTGCGGGTTGTGCATGACTCATCATGTGTTGTGTTGAGAGAGGAATGACGAAAGTGGATAGAAGGGACTATGTCGCGAAACGCAAAATTGAAGAAACGACATAAACAGCTAAGGGTCCGCACGGGAGCCAACCGTGTCACATAAGGTACGTGCCCTCGCGGGTTGTGCATGACTCATCATGTGTTGTGTTGAGAGAGGAAAGACGAAAGTGGGTAGGATGGACTATGTTGCGAAACGGAAAAGTGAAGAAACGACACAGACAGATAAGGGTTCACACGGGAGCCAACAGTGTCACATAAGGTACGTGCCCTCGCGGGTTGTGCATGACTCATCATGTGTTGTGTTGAGAGAGGAAAGACGAAAGTGGGTAGGATGGACAATGTCGTGAAACGGAAAAGTGAAGAAACGACACAGACAGCTAAGGGTCCGTGCTGAAGCCAACCGTGTCACGTAAGGTACGTGCCCTCGCGGGTTGTGCATGACTCATCATGTGTTGTGTTGAGAGAGGAAAGACGAAAGTGGGTAGGATGGAATATGTCGGGAAATGAAAAAGTGAAGAAACGACACAGACAGCAAAGGGTCCACGCGGGAGCCAACCATGTCACATAAGGTACGTGCCCTCGCGGAATGTGCATGTCTCATCATGTGTTGTGTTGAGAGGAGGAAAGACGAAAGTGGGCAAGATGGACTATGTCGCGAAACGGAAAAGTGAAGAAACGACACAGACAGCTAAGGGTCCGCGCGGGAGTCAACCGTGTCACATAAGAAACGTGCCCTCGTGGGTTTTGCATGACTCATCATGTGTTGTGTTGAGAGAGGAAAGACGAATGTGGGTAGGATGGACTATGTCGCGAAATGGAAAATTGAAGAAACGAAACAGACAGCTAAGGGTCCGCACGGGGGCCAACCGTGTCACATAAGGTACGTGCCCTCGCGGGTTGTGCATGACTCATCATGTGTTGTGTTGAGGGAGGAAAGACGAAAGTGGGTAGGTTGGAATATGTCGTGAAACGGAAAAGTGAAGAAACGACACAGACAGCTAAGGGTCCGCGCGGGAGCCAACCGTGTCACATAAGGTATTTGCCCTAGTGGGTTGTGCATGACTCATCATGTGTTGTGTTGAGAGAGGAAAGACAAAAGTGGGTAGGATGGACTATGTCGCAAAACGGAAAAGTGAAGAAACGACACAGACAGCTAAGGGTCCACGCGGGAGCCAACCGTGTCACGTAAGGTACGTGCCCTTGCGGGTTGTGCATGACTCATCATGTGTTGTGTTGAGAGAGGAATGACGAAAGTGGGTAGGATGGACTATGTTGCGAAACGGAAAAGTGAAGAAACGACACAGACAGCTAAGGGTTCACACGGGAGCCAACCGTGTCACGTAAGGAACGTGCCCTCGCGGGTTGTGCATGACTGATCAAGTGTTGTGTTGAGAGAGGAAAGACGAAAGTGGGTAGGATGGACAGTGTCGTGAAACGGAAAAGTGAGGAAACGACACAGACAGCTAAGGGTCGGCGCGGGAGCCAACCGTGTCACATAAGGTACGTGCCCTCGCAGGTTGTGCATGTCTCATCATGTGTTGTGTTGAGATAGGAAAGACGAAAGTGGGCAGGATGGACTATGTCGCGAAACGGAAAAGTGAAGAAACGACACAGACAGCTAAGGGTCCGCTCGGGAGCCAACCGTGTCACATGAGCAACGTGCCCTCGTGGGTTGTGCATGACTCATCATGTGTTGTGTTGAGAGAGGAAAGACGAATGTGAGTAGGATGGACTATGTCGCGAAATGGAAAATTGAAGAAACGACACAGACAGCTAAGGGTCCGCGCGGGAGCCAACCGTGTCACATAAGGTACGTGCCCTCGCGGGTTGTTCATGTCTCATCATGTGTTGTGTTGAGAGAGGAATGACGAAAGTGGGCAGGATGGACTATGTCACGAAACGGAAAAGTGAAGAAAGGACACAGACAGCTAAGGGTCCGCGCGGGAGCCAACCGTGTCACATAAGGAACGTGCCCTCGTGGGTTGTGCATGACTCATCATGTGTTGTGTTGAGAGAGGAAAGACGAATGTGGGTAGGATGGAATATGTCGTGAAACGGAAAGTGAAGAAACGACACAGACAGCTAAGGGTCCGCGCGGGAGCCAAAGGTGTCACGTAAGGTACGTGCCCTCGCGGGTTGTGCATAACTCATCATGTGTTGTGTTGTGAGAGCAAAGACGAAAGTGGGTAGGATGGACTATGTCGCAAAATGGAAAAGTGAAGAAACGACACAGTCAGCTAAGGGTCCGCACGGGAGCCAACCGTGTCACATAAGGTACGTGTCCTAGTGGGTTGTTCATGACTCATCATGTGTTGTGTTGAGAGAGGAAAGACAAAATTGGGTAGGATGGACTATGTCGCAAAACGGAAAAGTGAAGAAACGACACAGACAGCTAAGGGTCCGCGTGGGAGAAAACCGTGTCACGTAAGGTACGTGCCCTTGCGGGTTGTGCATGACTCATCATGAGTTGTGTTGAGAGAGGAATGACGAAAGTGGGTAGGATGGACTATGTTGCGAAACGGAAAAGTGAAGAAACGACACAGACACCTAAGGGTTCACACGGGAGCCAACCGTGACAAGTAAGGTACGTGCCCTTGCGGGTTGTGCATGTCTCATCATGTGTTGTGTTGAGAGAGGAAAGACGAAAGTGGGCTGGATGGACTATGTCGCGAAATGGAAAATTGAAGAAACGACACAGACAGCAAAGGGTCCGCGCGGGAGCCAACTGTGTCACATAAGGTACGTGCCCTCGCGGGTTGTGCATGTCTCATCATGTGATGTGTTGAGAGAGGAATGACGAAAGTGGGTAGGATGGACTATGTCGCAAAACGGAAAAGTGAAGGAACGAAACAGACAGCTAAGGGTCTGCGCGGGAGCCATCCGTGTCACATAAGGTACGTGCCCTAGTGGGTTCTGCATGACTCATCATGTGTTGTGTTGAGAGAGGAAATCAAAAGTGGGTTGGATGGACTATGTCGCAAAACGGAAATGTGAAGAAACGACACAGACAGCTAAGGGTCCGCGCGGGAGCCAACCGTGTCACGTAAGGTACGTGCCCTTGCGGGTTGTGCATGACTCACCATGTGTTGTGTTGAGAGAGGAATGACGAAAGTGGGTAGGATGGAATATGTTGCGAAACGGAAAAGTGAAGAAACGACACAGACAGCTAAGGGTCCGCGCGGGAGCCAACCGTGTCACATAAGGTACGTGCCCTCGTGGGTTTTGCATGACTCATCATGTGTTGTGTTGAGAGAGCAATGACGAAAGTGGGTAGGATGGACTATGTCGCAAAACGGAAAAGTGAAGGAACGACACAGACAGCTAAGGGTCTGCGCGGGAGCCATCCGTGTCACATAAGGTACGTGCCCTAGTGGGTTGTGCATGACTCATCATGTGTTGTGTTGAGAGAGGAAAGACGAATGTGGGTAGGATGGACTATGTCGCGAAATGGAAAATTGAAGAAACGACACAGACAGCTAAGGGTCCGCGCGGGAGCCAACCGTGTCACATAAGGTACGTGCCCTCGCGGGTTGTGCATGACTCATCATGTGTTGTGTTGAGGGAGGAAAGACGAAAGTGGGTAGGATGGAATATGTCGTGAAACGGAAAAGTGAAGAAACGACACAGACAGCTAAGGGTCCGCGCGGGAGCCAACCGTGTCACTTAAGGTACGTGCCCTCGCGGGTTGTGCATAACTCATCATGTGTTGTGTTGTGAGAGCAGAGACGAAAGTGGGTAGGATGGACTATGTCGCAAAATGGAAAAGTGAAGAAACGACACAGACAGCTAAGGGTCCGCACGGGAGCCAACCGTGTCACATAAGGTACGTGCCCTAGTGGGTTGTGCATGACTTATCATGTGTTGTGTTGAGAGAGGAAAGACAAAATTGGGTAGGATGGACTATGTCGCAAAACGGAAAAGTGAAGAAACGACACAGACAGCTAAGGGTCCGCGCGGGAGCCAACCGTGTCACGTAAGGTACGTGCCCTTGCGGGTTGTGCATGACTCATCATGTGTTGTGTCGAGAGAGGAATGACGAATGTGGGTAGGATGGACTATGTTGCGAAACGGAAAAGTGAAGAAACGACACAGACACCTAAGGGTTCACACGGGAGCCAACCGTGACACGTAATGTACGTGCCCTTGCGGGTTGTGAATGTCTCATCATGTGTTGTGTTGAGAGAGGAAAGACGAAAGTGGGGAGGATGGACTATGTCGCGAAATGGAAAATTGAAGAAACGACACAGACAGCTAAGGGTCCGCGCGGGAGCCAACCGTGTCACATAAGGTACGTGCCCTCGCGGGTTGTGCATGTCTCATCATGTGTTGTGTTGAGAGAGGAATGACGAAAGTGGGTAGGATGGACTATGTCGCAAAATGGAAAAGTGAAGAAACGACACAGACAGCAAAGGGTCCGCGCGGGAGCCAACCGTTTCACATAAGGTACGTGCACTCGTGGGTTGTGCATGACTCATCATGTGTTGTGTTGAGAGAGCAATGACGAAAGTGGGTAGGATGGACTATGTCGCAAAACGGAAAAGTGAAGGAACGACACAGACAGCTAAGGGTCCGCGCGGGAGCCATCCGTGTCACATAAGGTACGTGCCCTAGTGGGTTGTGCATGACTCATCATGTGTTGTGTTGAGAGAGGAAATCAAAAGTGGGTAGGATGGACTATGTCGCAAAACGGAAATGTGAAGAAACGACACAGACAGCTAAGGGTCCGCGCGGGAGCCAACTGTGTCACGTAAGGTACGTGCCCTTGCGGGTTGTGCATGACTCATCATGTGTGGTGTTGAGAGAGGAATGACGAAAGTGGGTAGGATGGAATATGTTGCGAAACGGAAAAGTGAAGAAACGACACAGACAGCTAAGGGTTCACACGGGAGCCAACCGTGTCACGTAAGGTACGTGCCCTCGCGGGTTGTGCATGTCTCATGATGTGTTGTGTTGAGAGAGGAAAGACGAAAGTGGGCAGGATGGACTATGTCGCGAAATGGAAAATTGAAGAAACGACACAGACAGCTAAGGGTCCGCGCAGGAGCCAACCGTGTCACATAAGGTACGTGCCCTCGCGGGTTGTGCATGTCTCATCATGTGTTGTGTTGAGATAGGAGAGACTAAATTGGGCAGGATGGACTATGTCGCGAAACGGAAAAGTGAAGAAACGACACAGACAGCTAAGGGTCCGTGCGGGAGCCAACCGTGTCACATAAGGAACGTGCCCTCGTGGGTTGTGCATGACTCATCATGTGTTGTGTTGAGAGAGGAAAGACGAACGTGGGGAGGATGGACTATGTCGCGAAATGGAAAATTGAAGAAACGACACAGACATCTAAGGGTCCGCGCGGGAGCCAACCGTGTCACATAAGGTACGTGCACTCGCGGGTTGTGCATGTCTCATCATGTGTTGTGTTGAGAGAGGAAAGACGAAAGTGGGCAGGATGGACTATGTCACAAAACGGAAAAGTGAAGAAACGACACAGACAGCTAAAGGTCCGCGCGGGAGCCAACCGTGTCACATTAGGAACGTGCCCTCGTGGGTTGTGCATGACTCATCATGTGTTGTGTTAAGAGAGGAAAGACGAATGTGGGTAGGATGGACTATGTCGCGAAATGGAAAATTGAAGAAACGACACAGACAGCTAAGGGTCCGCACGGGAGCCAACCGTGTCACATAAGGTACGTGCCCTTGCGGGTTGTGCATGACTCATCATGTGTTGTGTTGAGAGAGGAAAGACGAAAGTGGGCAGGATGGATTATGTCGCGAAACGAAAAAGTGAAGAAACGACACAGACAGGTAAGGGTCCGCGTGGGAGCCAACCGTGTCACATAAGGAACGTGCCCTCGTGGGTTGTGCATGACTCATCATGTGTTGTGTTGAGAGAGGAAAGACGAATGTGGGTAGGATGGACTATGTCGCGAAATGGAAAATTGAAGAAACGACACAGACAGCTAAGGGTCCGCGCGGGAGCCAACCGTGTCACATAAGGTACGTGCCCTCGCGGGTTGTGCATGACTCATCATGTGTTGTGTTGAGGGATGAAAGACGAATGTGGGTAGGATGGAATATGTCGTGAAACGGAAAAGTGAAGAAATGACACAGACAGCTAAGGGTCCGCGCGGGAGCCAACCGTGTCACGTAAGGTACGTGCCCTCGCGGGTTGTGCATAACTCATCATGTGTTGTGTTGTGAGAGGAAAGACGAAAGTGGGTAGGATGGATTATGTCGCAAAATGGAAAAGTGAAGAAACGACACAGACAGCTAAGGGTCCGCGCGGGATTCAACCGTGTCACATAAGGTACGTGCCCTAGTGGGTTGTGCATGACTCATCAGGTGTTGTGTTGAGAGAGGAAAGACTAAAGTGGGTAGGATGGACTATGTCGCAAAACGGAAAAGTGAAGAAACGACACAGACAGCTAAGGGTCCGCGCGGGAGCCAACCGTGACACGTAAGGTACGTGCCCTTGCGGGTTGTGCATGACTCATCATGTGTTGTGTTGAGAGAGGAATGACGAAAGTGGGTAGGATGGACTATGTTGCGAAACGGAAAAGTGAAGAAACGACACAGACAGCTAAGGGTTCACACTGGAGCCAACCGCGTCACGTAAGGTACGTGCCCTCGCGGGTTGTGCATGTCTCATCATGTGTTGTGTTGAGAGAGGAAAGACGAAAGTGGGCAGGATGGACTATGTCTCGAAATGGAAAATTGAAGAAACGACACAGACAGCTAAGGGTCCGCGCGGGAGCCAACCGCGTCACATAAGGTACGTGCCCTCGCGGGTTGTGCATGTCTCATCATGTGTTGTGTTGAGAGAGGAATGACGAAAGTGGGTAGGATGGACTATGTCGCAAATTGGAAAAGTGAAGAAACGACACAGACAGCTAAGGGTCCGCGCGGGAGCCAACCGTGTCACATAAGGTACGTGCCCTCGTGGGTTGTGCATGACTCATCATGTGTTGTGATGAGAGAGCAATGACAAAGGTGGGTAGGATGGACTATGTCGCAAAACGGAAAAGTGAAGGAACGACACAGACAGCTAAGGGTCCGCGCGGGAGCCGACCGTGTCACGTAAGGTACGTGCCCCTGCGGGTTGTGCATGACTCATCATGTGTTGTGTTGAGAGAGGAATGACGAAAGTGGGTGGAACGGACTATGTCGCGAAACGTGAATGTGAAGAAACGACACAAACAGCTAAGGGTCTGCATGGGAGCCAACCGTGTCACATAAGGCACGTGCCCTCGTGGGTTGTGCATGACTCATCATGTGTTGTGTTGAGAGAGGAAAGACGAAAGGGGGTAGGATGGACTATGTTGCGAAACGGAAAAGTGAAGAAACGACACAGACAGCTAAGGGTTCACACGGGAGCCAACCGTGACACGTAATGTACGTGCCCTTGCGGGTTGTGAATGTCTCATCATGTGTTGTGTTGAGAGAGGAAAGACGAAAGTGGGGAGGATGGACTATGTCGCGAAATGGAAAATTGAAGAAACGACACAGACAGCTAAGGGTCCGCGCGGGAGCCAACCGTGTCACATAAGGTACGTGCCCTCGCGGGTTGTGCATGTCTCATCATGTGTTGTGTTGAGAGAGGAAATCAAAAGTGGGTAGGATGGACTATGTCGCAAAACGGAAATGTGAAGAAACGACACAGACAGCTAAGGGTCCGCGCGGGAGCCAACCGTGTCACGTAAGGTACGTGCCCTTGCGGGATGTGCATGACTCATCATGTGTGGTGTTGAGAGAGGAATGACGAAAGTGGGTAGGATGGAATATGTTGCGAAACGGAAAAGTGAAGAAACGACACAGACAGCTAAGGGTTCACACGGGAGCCAACCGTGTCACGTAAGGTACGTGCCCTCGCGGGTTGTGCATGTCTCATGATGTGTTGTGTTGAGAGAGGAAAGACGAAAGTGGGCAGGATGGACTATGTCGCGAAATGGAAAATTGAAGAAACGACACAGACAGCTAAGGGTCCGCGCAGGAGCCAACCGTGTCACATAAGGTACGTGCCCTCGCGGGTTGCGCATGTCTCATCATGTGTTGTGTTGAGATAGGAGAGACTGAATTGGGCAGGATGGACTATGTCGCGAAACGGAAAAGTGAAGAAACGACACAGACAGCTAAGGGTCCGTGCGGGAGCCAACCGTGTCACATAAGGAACGTGCCCTCGTGGGTTGTGCATGACTCATCATGTGTTGTGTTGAGAGAGGAAAGACGAACGTGGGGAGGATGGACTATGTCGCGAAATGGAAAATTGAAGAAACGACACAGACATCTAAGGGTCCGCGCGGGAGCCAACCGTGTCACATAAGGTACGTGCACTCGCGGGTTGTGCATGTCTCATCATGTGTTGTGTTGAGAGAGGAAAGACGAAAGTGGGCAGGATGGACTATGTCACAAAACGGAAAAGTGAAGAAACGACACAGACAGCTAAAGGTCCGCGCGGGAGCCAACCGTGTCACATTAGGAACGTGCCCTCGTGGTTTGTGCATGACTCATCATGTGTTGTGTTAAGAGAGGAAAGACGAATGTGGGTAGGATGGACTATGTCGCGAAATGGAAAATTGAAGAAACGACACAGACAGCTAAGGGTCCGCACGGGAGCCAACCGTGTCACATAAGGTACGTGCCCTCGCGGGTTGTGCATGACTCATCATGTGTTGTGTTGAGAGAGGAAAGACGAAAGTGGGCAGGATGGATTATGTCGCGAAACGAAAGAGTGAAGAAACGACACAGACAGGTAAGGGTCCGCGTGGGAGCCAACCGTGTCACATAAGGAACGTGCCCTCGTGGGTTGTGCATGACTCATCATGTGTTGTGTTGAGAGAGGAAAGACGAATGTGGGTAGGATGGACTATGTCGCGAAATGGAAAATTGAAGAAACGACACAGACAGCTAAGGGTCCGCGCGGGAGCCAACCGTGTCACATAAGGTACGTGCCCTCGCGGGTTGTGCATGACTCATCATGTGTTGTGTTGAGGGATGAAAGACGAATGTGGGTAGGATGGAATATGTCGTGAAACGGAAAAGTGAAGAAATGACACAGACAGCTAAGGGTCCGCGTGGGAGCCAACCGTGTCACGTAAGGTACGTGCCCTCGCGGGTTGTGCATAACTCATCATGTGTTGTGTTGTGAGAGGAAAGACGAAAGTGGGTAGGATGGATTATGTCGCAAAATGGAAAAGTGAAGAAACGACACAGACAGCTAAGGGTCCGCGCGGGATTCAACCGTGTCACATAAGGTACGTGCCCTAGTGGGTTGTGCATGACTCATCAGGTGTTGTGTTGAGAGAGGAAAGACTAAAGTGGGTAGGATGGACTATGTCGCAAAACGGAAAAGTGAAGAAACGACACAGACAGCTAAGGGTCCGCGCGGGAGCCAACCGTGACACGTAAGGTACGTGCCCTTGCGGGTTGTGCATGACTCATCATGTGTTGTGTTGAGAGAGGAATGACGAAAGTGGGTAGGATGGACTATGTTGCGAAACGGAAAAGTGAAGAAACGACACAGACAGCTAAGGGTTCACACTGGAGCCAACCGCATCACGTAAGGTACATGCCCTCGCGGGTTGTGCATGTCTCATCATGTGTTGTGTTGAGAGAGGAAAGACGAAAGTGGGCAGGATGGACTATGTCGCGAAATGGAAAATTGAAGAAACGACACAGACAGCTAAGGGTCCGCGCGGGAGCCAACCGCGTCACATAAGGTACGTGCCCTCGCGGGTTGTGCATGTCTCATCATGTGTTGTGTTGAGAGAGGAATGACGAAAGTGGGTAGGATGGACTATGTCGCAAAATGGAAAAGTGAAGAAACGACACAGAGAGCTAAGGGTCCGCGCGGGAGCCAACCGTGTCACATAAGGTACGTGCCCTCGTGGGTTGTGCATGACTCATCATGTGTTGTGATGAGAGAGCAATGACAAAGGTGGGTAGGATGGACTATGTCGCAAAACGGAAAAGTGAAGGAACGACACAGACAGCTAAGGGTCCGCGCGGGAGCCGACCGTGTCACGTAAGGTACGTGCCCCTGCGGGTTGTGCATGACTCATCATGTGTTGTGTTGAGAGAGGAATGACGAAAGTGGGTGGAACAGACTATGTCGCGAAACGTGAATGTGAGGAAACGACACAAACAGCTAAGGGTCTGCATGGGAGCCAACCGTGTCACATAAGGCACGTGCCCTCGTGGGTTGTGCATGACTCATCATGTGTTGTGTTGAGAGAGGAAAGACGAAAGGGGGTAGGATGGACTATGTTGCGAAACGGAAAAGTGAAGAAACGACACAGACAGCTAAGGGTTCACACGGGAGCCAACCGTGTCACGTAAAGAACGTGCCCTCGCGGGTTGTGCATGACTGATCATGTGTTGTGTTGAGAGAGGAAAGACGAAAGTGGGTAGGATGGACAGTGTCGTGAAACGGAAAAGTGAGGAAACGACACAGACAGCTAAGGGTCCGCGCGGGAGCCAACCGTGTCACATAAGGTACGTGCCCTCGTGGGTTGTGCATGTCTCATCATGTGTTGTGTTGAGATAGGAAAGACGAAAGTGGGCAGGATGGACTATGTCGCGGAACGGAAAAGTGAAGAAACGACACAGACAGCTAAGGGTCCGCGCGGGAGCCAACTGTGTCACATTAGGAACGTGCCCTCGTGGGTTGTGCATGACTCATTATGTGTTGTGTTGAGAGAGGAAAGACGAATGTGGGTAGGATGGACTATGTCGCGAAATGAAAAATTGAAGAAACGACACAGACAGCTAAGGGTCCGCGCGGGAGCCAACCGTGTCACATAAGGTACGTGCCCTCGGGGGTTGTGCATGTCTCATCATGTGTTGTGTTGAGAGAGGAAAGACGAAAGTGGGCAGGATGGACTATGTCGTGAAACGGAAAAGTGAAGAAACGACACAGACAGCTAAGGGTCCACGCGGGAGCCAACCGTGTCACATAAGCAACGTGCCTTCGTGGGTTGTGTATGACTCATCATGTGTTGTGTTGAGAGAGGAAAGACGAATGTGGGTAGGATGGACTATGTCGCGAAATGGAAAATTGTAGAAACGACACAGACAACTAAGGGTCCGCGCGGGAGCCAAACGTGTCACATAAGGTACGTGCCCTCGCGGGTTGTGCATGTCTCATCATGTGTTGTGTTGAGAGAGGAAAGACGAAAGTGGGCAGGATGGACTATGTCGCGAAACGGAAAAGTGAAGAAACGACACAGACAGCTAAAGGTCCGCATGTGAGCCAACCGTCTCACATAAGGAACGTGCCCTCGTGGGTTGTGCATGACTCATCATGTGTTGTGTTGAGAGAGGAAAGACGAATGTGGGTAGGATGGACTATGTCGCGAAACGGAAAATTGAAGAAACGACACAGACAGCCAAGGGTCCGCGCGGGAGCCAACCGTGTCACATAAGGTACGTGCCCTCGCGGACTGTGCATGTCTCATCATGTGTTGTGTTGAGAGAGGAAAGACGAAAGTGGGCAGGATGGACTATGTCGCGAAACGGAAAAGTGAAGAAACGACACAGACAGCTAAGGGTCCGCGCGGGGGCCAACCGTGTCACATAAGGAACGTGCCCTCGTGGGTTGTGCATGACTCATCATGTGTTGTGTTTGAGAGAGGAAAGACGAATGTGGGTAGGATGAAATATGTTGCGAAACGGAAAAGTGAAGAAACGACACAGACAGCTAAGGGTCCGCATGGGAGCCAACCGTGTCACATAAGGAACGTGCTCTCGTGGGTTGTGCATGACTCATCATGTGTTGTGTTTGAGAGAGGAAAGACGAATGTGGGTAGGGTGGAATATGTTGCGAAACGGAAAACTGAAGAAACGACACAGACAGCTAAGGGTCCGCACGGGAGCCAACTGTGTCACATAAGGTACGTGCCCTCGTGGGTTGTGCATGACTCATTATGTGTTGTGTTGAGAGAGGAAAGACGAATGTGGGTAGGGTGGACTATGTCGCGAAATGAAAAATTGAAGAAACGACACAGACAGCTAAGGGTCCGCGCGGGAGCCAACCGTGTCACATAAGGAACGTGACCTCGTGGGTTGTGCATGACTCATTATGTGTTGTGTTGAGAGAGGAAAGACGAATGTGGGTAGGATGGACTATGTCGCGAAATGAAAAATTGAAGAAACGACACAGACAGCTAAGGGTCCGCGCGGGAGCCAACCGTGTCACATAAGGAACGTGCCCTCGTGGGTTGTGCATGACTCATTATGTGTTGTGTTGAGAGAGGGAAGACGAATGTGGGTAGGATGGACTATGTCGCGAAATGAAAAATTGAAGAAACGACACAGACAGCTAAGGGTCCGCGCGGGAGCCAACCGTGTCACATAAGGAACGTGCCCTCGTGGGTTGTGCATGACTCATCATGTGTTGTGTTGAGAGAGGAAAGACGAAAGTGGGCAGGATGGACTATGTCGTGAAACGGAAAAGTGAAGAAACGACACAGACAGCTAAGGGTCCGCGCGGGAGCCAACCGTGTCACATAAGGAACGTGCCCTCGTGGGTTGTGCATGACTCATCATGTGTTGTGTTGAGAGAGGAAAGACGAATGTGGGTAGGATGGACTATGTCGCGAAACGGAAAATTGAAGAAACGACACAGACAGCTAAGGGTCCGCGCGGGAGCCAACCGTGTTACATAAGGTACGTGCCCTCGCGGGTTGTGCATGTCTCATCATGTGTTGTGTTGAGATAGGAGAGACTAAATTGGGCAGGATGGACTATGTCGCGAAACGGAAAAGTGAAGAAACGACACAGACAGCTAAGGGTCCGTGCGGGAGCCAACCGTGTCACATAAGGAACGTGCCCTCGTGGGTTGTGCATGACTCATCATGTGTTGTGTTGAGAGAGGAAAGACGAATGTGGGGAGGATGGACTATGTCGCGAAATGGAAAATTGAAGAAACGACACAGACATCTAAGGGTCCGCGCGGGAGCCAACCGTGTCACATAAGGTACGTGCCCTCGCGGGTTGTGCATGTCTCATCATGTGTTGTGTTGAGAGAGGAAAGACGAAAGTGGGCAGGATGGACTATGTCACAAAACGGAAAAGTGAAGAAACGACACAGACAGCTAAAGGTCCGCGCGGGAGCCAACCGTGTCACATTAGGAACGTGCCCTCGTGGGTTGTGCATGACTCATCATGTGTTGTGTTAAGAGAGGAAAGACGAATGTGGGTAGGATGGACTATGTCGCGAAATGGAAAATTGAAGAAACGACACAGACAGCTAAGGGTCCGCGCGGGAGCCAACCGTGTCACATAAGGTACGTGCCCTCGCGGGTTGTGCATGACTCATCATGTGTTGTGTTGAGGGATGAAAGACGAATGTGGGTAGGATGGAATATGTCGTGAAACGGAAAAGTGAAGAAATGACACAGACAGCTAAGGGTCCGCGCGGGAGCCAACCGTGTCACGTAAGGTACGTGCCCTCGCGGGTTGTGCATAACTCATCATGTGTTGTGTTGTGAGAGGAAAGACGAAAGTGGGTAGGATGGATTATGTCGCAAAATGGAAAAGTGAAGAAACGACACAGACATCTAAGGGTCCGTGCGGGATTCAACCGTGTCACATAAGGTACGTGCCCTAGTGGGTTGTGCATGACTCATCAGGTGTTGTGTTGAGAGAGGAAAGACTAAAGTGGGTAGGATGGACTATGTCGCAAAACGGAAAAGTGAAGAAACGACACAGACAGCTAAGGGTCCGCGCGGGAGCCAACCGTGACACGTAAGGTACGTGCCCTCGCGGGTTGTGCATGTCTCATCATGTGTTGTGTTGAGAGAGGAAAGACGAAAGTGGGCAGGATGGACTATGTCGCGAAATGGAAAATTGAAGAAACGACACAGACAGCTAAGGGTCCGCGCGGGAGCCAACCGCGTCACATAAGGTACGTGCCCTCACGGGTTGTGCATGTCTCATCATGTGTTGTGTTGAGAGAGGAATGACGAAAGTGGGTAGGATGGACTATGTCGCAAAATGGAAAAGTGAAGAAACGACACAGACAGCTAAGGGTCCGCGCGGGAGCCAACCGTGTCACATAAGGTACGTGCCCTCGTGGGTTGTGCATGACTCATCATGTGTTGTGATGAGAGAGCAATGACAAAGGTGGGTAGGATGGACTATGTCGCAAAACGGAAAAGTGAAGGAACGACACAGACAGCTAAGGGTCCGCGCGGGAGCCGACCGTGTCACGTAAGGTACGTGCCCCTGCGGGTTGTGCATGACTCATCATGTGTTGTGTTGAGAGAGGAATGACGAAAGTGGGTGGAACGGACTATGTCGCGAAACGTGAATGTGAAGAAACGACACAAACAGCTAAGGGTCTGCATGGGAGCCAACCGTGTCACATAAGGCACGTGCCCTCGTGGGTTGTGCATGACTCATCATGTGTTGTGTTGAGAGAGGAAAGACGAAAGGGGTTAGGATGGACTATGTTGCGAAACGGAAAAGTGAAGAAACGACACAGACAGCTAAGGGTTCACACGGGAGCCAACCGTGTCACGTAAGGAACGTGCCCTCGCGGGTTGTGCATGACTGATCATGTGTTGTGTTGAGAGAGGAAAGACGAAAGTGGGTAGGATGGACAGTGTCGTGAAACGGAAAAGTGAGGAAACGACACAGACAGCTAAGGGTCCGCGCGGGAGCCAACCGTGTCACATAAGGTACGTGCCCTCGTGGGTTGTGCATGTCTCATCATGTGTTGTGTTGAGATAGGAAAGACGAAAGTGGGCAGGATGGACTATGTCGCGGAATGGAAAAGTGAAGAAACGACACAGACAGCTAAGGGTCCGCGCGGGAGCCAACTGTGTCACATTAGGAACGTGCCCTCGTGGGTTGTGCATGACTCATTATGTGTTGTGTTGAGAGAGGAAAGACGAATGTGGGTAGGATGGACTATGTCGCGAAATGAAAAATTGAAGAAACGACACAGACAGCTAAGGGTCCGCGCGGGAGCCAACCGTGTCACATAAGGTACGTGCCCTCGGGGGTTGTGCATGTCTCATCATGTGTTGTGTTGAGAGAGGAAAGACGAAAGTGGGCAGGATGGACTATGTCGTGAAACGGAAAAGTGAAGAAACGACACAGACAGCTAAGGGTCCACGCGGGAGCCAACCGTGTCACATAAGCAACGTGCCTTCGTGGGTTGTGTATGACTCATCATGTGTTGTGTTGAGAGAGGAAAGACGAATGTGGGTAGGATGGACTATGTCGCGAAATGGAAAATTGTAGAAACGACACAGACAGCTAAGGGTCCGCGGGGGAGCCAAACGTGTCACATAAGGTACGTGCCCTCGTGGGTTGTGCATGACTCATCATGTGTTGTGTTGAGAGAGGAAAGACGAATGTGGGTAGGATGGACTATGTCGCGAAACGGAAAATTGAAGAAACGACACAGACAGCTAAGGGTCCGCGCGGGAGCCAACCGTGTCACATAAGGTACGTGCCCTCGCGGACTGTGCATGTCTCATCATGTGTTGTGTTGAGAGAGGAAAGACGAAAGTGGGCAGGATGGACTATGTCGCGAAACGGAAAAGTGAAGAAACGACACAGACAGCTAAGGGTCCGCGCGGGAGCCAACCGTGTCACATAAGGAACGTGCCCTCGTGGGTTGTGCATGACTCATCATGTGTTGTGTTTGAGAGAGGAAAGACGAATGTGGGTAGGATGAAATATGTTGCGAAACGGAAAAGTGAAGAAACGACACAGACAGCTAAGGGTCCGCATGGGAGCCAACCGTGTCACATAAGGAACGTGCCCTCGTGGGTTGTGCATGACTCATCATGTGTTGTGTTTGAGAGAGGAAAGACGAATGTGGGTAGGATGGAATATGTTGCGAAACGGAAAAGTGAAGAAACGACACAGACAGCTAAGGGTCCGCACGGGAGCCAACTGTGTCACATAAGGTACGTGCCCTCGTGGGTTGTGCATGACTCATTATGTGTTGTGTTGAGAGAGGAAAGACGAATGTGGGTAGGACGGACTATGTCGCGAAATGAAAAATTGAAGAAACGACACAGACAGCTAAGGGTCCGCGCGGGAGCCAACCGTGTCACATAAGGAACGTGACCTCGTGGGTTGTGCATGACTCATTATGTGTTGTGTTGAGAGAGGAAAGACGAATGTGGGTAGGATGGACTATGTCGCGAAATGAAAAATTGAAGAAACGACACAGACAGCTAAGGGTCCGCGCGGGAGCCAACCGTGTCACATAAGGAACGTGCCCTCGTGGGTTGTGCATGACTCATTATGTGTTGTGTTGAGAGAGGGAAGGCGAATGTGGGTAGGATGGACTATGTCGCGAAATGAAAAATTGAAGAAACGACACAGACAGCTAAGGGTTCGCGCGGGAGCCAACCGTGTCACATAAGGAACGTGCCCTCGTGGGTTGTGCATGACTCATCATGTGTTGTGTTGAGAGAGGAAAGACGAAAGTGGGCAGGATGGACTATGTCGCGAAACGGAAAAGTGAAGAAACGACACAGACAGCTAAGGGTCCGCGCGGGAGCCAACCGTGTCACATAAGGAACGTGCCCTCGTGGGTTGTGCATGACTCATCATGTGTTGTGTTGAGAGAGGAAAGACGAATGTGGGTAGGATGGACTATGTCGCGAAACGGAAAATTGAAGAAACGACACAGACAGCTAAGGGTCCGCGCGGGAGCCAACCGTGTCACATAAGGTACGTGCCCTCGCGGGTTGTGCATGTCTCATCATGTGTTGTGTTGAGAGAGGAAAGACGAAAGTGGGCAAGATGGACTATGTCGCGAAACGGAAAAGTGAAGAAACGACACAGACAGCTAAGGGTCCGCGCGGGAGCCAACCGTGTCACATAAGGAACGTGCCCTCGTGGGTTGTGCATGACTCATCATGTGTTGTGTTTGAGAGAGGAAAGACGAATGTGGGTATAATGGAATATGTTGCGAAACGGAAAAGTGAAGAAACGACACAGACAGCTAAGGGTCCGCACGGGAGCCAACCGTGTCACATAAGGTACGTGCCCTTGCGGGTTGTGCATGACTCATCATGTGTTGAGTTGAGAGAGGAAAGACGAAAGTGGGCAGGATGGATTATGTCGCGAAACGAAAAAGTGAAGAAACGACACAGACAGCTAAGGGTCCGCGTGGGAGCCAACCGTGTCACATAAGGAACGTGCCCTCGTGGGTTGTGCATGACTCATCATGTGTTGTGTTGAGAGAGGAAAGACGAATGTGGGTAGGATGGACTATGTCGCGAAATGGAAAATTGAAGAGACGACACAGACAGCTAAGGGTCTGCGGGGGAGCCAACCGTGTCCCATAAGGTACGTGCCCTCGCGGGTTGTGCATGACTCATCATGTGTTGTGTTGAGGGATGAAAGACGAAAGTGGGTATGATGGAATATGTCGTGAAACGGAAAAGTGAAGAAACGACACAGACAGCTAAGGGTCCACGCGGGAGCCAACCGTGTCAAGTAAGGTACGTGCCCTCGCGGGTTGTGTATAACTCATCATGTGTTGTGTTGTGAGAGGAAAGACGAAAGTGGGTAGGATGGACTATGTCGCAAAATGGAAAAGTGAAGAAACGACACAGACAGCTAAGGGTCCGCGCGGGACCCAACCATGTCACATAAGGTACGTGCCCTAGTGGGTTGTGCATGACTCATCAGGTGTTGTGTTGAGAGAGGAAAGACTAAAGTGGGTAGGATGGACTATGTCGCAAAACGGAAAAGTGAAGAAACGACACAGACAGCTAAGGGTCCGCGCGGGAGCCAACCGTGACACGTAAGGTACGTGCCCTTGCGGGTTGTGCATGACTCATCATGTGTTGTGTTGAGAGAGGAATGACGATAGTGGGTAGGATGGACTATGTTGCGAAACGGAAAAGTGAAGAAACGACACAGACAGCTAAGGGTTCACACTGGAGATAACCGCGTCACGTAAGGTACGTGTCCTCGCGGGTTGTGCATGTCTCATCATGTGTTGTGTTGAGAGAGGAAAGACGAAAGTGGGCAGGATGGACTATGTCGCGAAATTGAAAATTGAATAAACGACACAGACAGCTAAGGGTCCGCGCGGGAGCAAACCGCGTCACATAAGGTACGTGCCCTCGCGGGTTGTGCATGTCTCATCATGTGTTGTGTTGAGAGAGGAATGACGAAAGTGGGTAGGATGGACTATGTCGCAAAATGGAAAAGTGAAGAAACGACACAGACAGCTAAGGGTCCGCGCGGGAGCCAACCGTGTCACATAAGGTACGTGCCCTTGCTGGTTGTGCACGACTCATCATGTGTTGTGTTGAGAGAGGAATGACGAAAGTGGTTAGGATGGACTATGTTGCGAAACGGAAAAGTGAAGAAACGAAACAGACAGCTAAGGGTCCGCGCGGGAGCCGACCGTGACACGTAAGATACGTGCCCCTGCGGGTTGTGCATGACTCATCATGTGTTGTGTTGAGAGAGGAATGACGAAAGTGGGTAGAACGGACTATGTCGCGAAAGGTAAAAGTGAAGAAACGACACAGACATCTAAGGGTCCGCGCGGGAGCCAACCGTGTCACATAAGGTACGTGCCCTCGCGGGTTGTGCATGTCTCATCATGTGTTGTGTTGAGAGAGGTTAGACGAAAGTGGGCAGGATGGACTATGTCGCGAAACGGAAAAGTGAAGAAACGACACAGACAGCTAAGGGTCCGCGTGTGAGCCAACCGTCTCACATAAGGAACGTGCCCTCGTGGGTTGTGCATGACTCATCATGTGTTGTGTTGAGAGAGGAAAGAAGAATGTGGGTAGGATGGACTATGTCGCGAAACGGAAAATTGAAGAAACGACACAGACAGCTAAGGGTCCGCGCGGGAGCCAACCGTGTCACATAAGGTACGTGCCCTCGCGGACTGTGCATGTCTCATCATGTGTTGTGTTGAGAGAGGAAAGACGAAAGTGGGCAGGATGGACTATGTCGCGAAACGGAAAAGTGAAGAAACGACACAGACAGCTAAGGGTCCACGCGGGAGCCAACCGTGTCACATAAGGAACGTGCCCTCGTGGGTTGTGCATGACTCATCATGTGTTGTGTTTGAGAGAGGAAAGACGAATGTGGGTAGGATGAAATATGTTGCGAAACGGAAAAGTGAAGAAACGACACAGACAGCTAAGGGTCCGCATGGGAGCCAACCGTGTCACATAAGGAACGTGCCCTCGTGGGTTGTGCATGACTCATCATGTGTTGTGTTTGAGAGAGGAAAGACGAATGTGGGTAGGATGGAATATGTTGCGAAACGGAAAAGTGAAGAAACGACACAAACAGCTAAGGGTCCGCACGGGAGCCAACTGTGTCACATAAGGTACGTGCCCTCGTGGGTTGTGCATGACTCATTATGTGTTGTGTTGAGAGAGGAAAGACGAATGTGGGTAGGATGGACTATGTCGCGAAATGAAAAATTGAAGAAACGACACAGACAGTTAAGGGTCCGCGCGGGAGCCAACCGTGTCACATAAGGAACGTGACCTCGTGGGTTGTGCATGACTCATTATGTGTTGTGTTGAGAGAGGAAAGACGAATGTGGGTAGGATGGACTATGTCGCGAAATGAAAAATTGAAGAAACGACACAGACAGCTAAGGGTCCGCGCGGGAGCCAACCGTGTCACATAAGGAACGTGCCCTCGTGGGTTGTGCATGACTCATTATGTGTTGTGTTGAGAGAGGAAAGACGAATGTGGGTTGGATGGACTATGTCGCGAAATGAAAAATTGAAGAAACGACACAGACAGCTAAGGGTCCGCGCGGGAGCCAACCGTGTCACATAAGGAACGTGCCCTCGTGGGTTGTGCATGACTCATCATGTGTTGTGTTGAGAGAGGAAAGACGAAAGTGGGCAGGATTGACTATGTCGCGAAACGGAAAAGTGAAGAAACGACACAGACAGCTAAGGGTCCGCGCGGGAGCCAACCGTGTCACATAAGGAACGTGCCCTCGTGGGTTGTGCATGACTCATCATGTGTTGTGTTGAGAGAGGGAAGACGAATGTGGGTAGGATGGACTATGTCGCGAAACGGAAAATTGAAGAAACGACACAGACAGCTAAGGGTCCGCGCGGGAGCCAACCGTGTTACATAAGGTACGTGCCCTCGCGGGTTGTGCATGTCTCATCATGTGTTGTGTTGAGAGAGGAAAGAAGAAAGTGGGCAGGATGGACTATGTCGCGAAACGGAAAAGTGAAAAAACGACACAGACAGCTAAGTGTCCGCGCGGGAGCCAACCGTGTCACATAAGGAACGTGCCCTCGTGGGTTGTGCATGACTCATCATGTGTTGTGTTTGAGAGAGGAAAGACGAATGTGGGTATAATGGAATATGTTGCGAAACGGAAAAGTGAAAAAACGACACAGACAGTTAAGGGTCCGCACGGGAGCCAACCGTGTCACATAAGGTACGTGCCCTTGCGGGTTGTGCATGACTCATCATGTGTTGTGTTGAGAGAGGAAAGACGAAAGTGGGCAGGATGGATTATGTCGCGAAACGAAAAAGTGAAGAAACGACACAGACAGCTAAGGGTCCGCGTGGGAGCCAACCGTGTCACATAAGGAACGTGCCCTCGTGGGTTGTGCATGACTCATCATGTGTTGTGTTGAGAGAGGAAAGACGAATGTGGGTAGGATGGACTATGTCGCGAAATGGAAAATTGAAGAAACGACACAGACAGCTAAGGGTCTGCGGGGGAGCCAACCGTGTCCCATAAGGTACGTGCCCTCGCGGGTTGTGCATGACTCATCATGTGTTGTGTTGAGGGATGAAAGACGAAAGTGGGAATGATGGAATATGTCGTGAAACGGAAAAGTGAAGAAACGACACAGACAGCTAAGGGTCCGCGCGGGAGCCAACCGTGTCACGTAAGGTACGTGCCCTCGCGGGTTGTGTATAACTCATCATGTGTTGTGTTGTGAGAGGAAAGACGAAAGTGGGTAGGATGGACTATGTCGCAAAATGGAAAAGTGAAGAAACGACACAGACAGCTAAGGGTCCGCGCGGGAGCCAACCATGTCACATAAGGTACGTGCCCTAGTGGGTTGTGCATGACTCATCAGGTGTTGTGTTGAGAGAGGAAAGAAGAAAGTGGGCAGGATGGACTATGTCGCGAAACGGAAAAGTGAAAAAACGACACAGACAGCTAAGTGTCCGCGCGGGAGCCAACCGTGTCACATAAGGAACGTGCCCTCGTGGGTTGTGCATGACTCATCATGTGTTGTGTTTGAGAGAGGAAAGACGAATGTGGGTATAATGGAATATGTTGCGAAACGGAAAAGTGAAAAAACGACACAGACAGTTAAGGGTCCGCACGGGAGCCAACCGTGTCACATAAGGTACGTGCCCTTGCGGGTTGTGCATGACTCATCATGTGTTGTGTTGAGAGAGGAAAGACGAAAGTGGGCAGGATGGATTATGTCGCGAAACGAAAAAGTGAAGAAACGACACAGACAGCTAAGGGTCCGCGTGGGAGCCAACCGTGTCACATAAGGAACGTGCCCTCGTGGGTTGTGCATGACTCATCATGTGTTGTGTTGAGAGAGGAAAGACGAATGTGGGTAGGATGGACTATGTCGCGAAATGGAAAATTGAAGAAACGACACAGACAGCTAAGGGTCTGCGGGGGAGCCAACCGTGTCCCATAAGGTACGTGCCCTCGCGGGTTGTGCATGACTCATCATGTGTTGTGTTGAGGGATGAAAGACGAAAGTGGGAATGATGGAATATGTCGTGAAACGGAAAAGTGAAGAAACGACACAGACAGCTAAGGGTCCGCGCGGGAGCCAACCGTGTCACGTAAGGTACGTGCCCTCGCGGGTTGTGTATAACTCATCATGTGTTGTGTTGTGAGAGGAAAGACGAAAGTGGGTAGGATGGACTATGTCGCAAAATGGAAAAGTAAAGAAACGACACAGACAGCTAAGGGTCCGCGCGGGAGCCAACCGTGTCACGTAAGGTACGTGCCCTCGCGGGTTGTGTATAACTCATCATGTGTTGTGTTGAGAGAGGAAAGACTAAAGTGGGTAGGATGGACTATGTCGCAAAACGGAAAAGTGAAGAAACGACACAGACAGCTAAGGGTCCGCGCGGGAGCCAACCGTGACACGTAAGGTACGTGCCCTTGCGGGTTGTGCATTACTCATCATGTGTTGTGTTGAGAGAGGAATGACGAAAGTGGGTAGGGTGGACTATGTTGCGAAACGGAAAAGTGAAGAAACGACACAGACAGCTAAGGGTTCACACTGGAGCCAACCGCGTCACGTAAGGTACGTGTCCTCGCGGGTTGTGGATGTCTCATCATGTGTTGCGTTGAGAGAGGAAAGACGAAAGTGGGCAGGATGGACTATGTCGCGAAATTGAAAATTGAAGAAACGACACAGACAGCTAAGGGTCCGCACGGGAGCCAACCGCGTCACATAAGGTACGTGCCCTCGCGGGTTGTGCATGTCTCATCATGTGTTGTGTTGAGAGAGGAATGACGAAAGTGGGTAGGATGGACTATGTCGCAAAATGGAAAAGTGAAGAAACGACACAGACAGCTAAGGGTCCGCGCGGGAGCCAACCGTGTCACATAAGGTACGTGCGCTCGCGGGTTGTGCATGACTCATCATGTGTTGTGTTGAGAGAGGAAAGACGAAAGTGGTTAGGATGGACTATGTCGCAAAATGGAAAAGTGAAGAAACGACACAGTCAGCTAAGGGTCCGCGCGGGAGCCAACCGTGTCACATAAGGTACGTGCCCTCGTGGGTTGTGCATGACTCATGATGTGTTGTGATGAGAGAGCAATGACAAAGGTGGGTAGGATGGTCTATGTCACAAAACGGAAAAGTGTAGGAACGACACAGACAGCTAAGGGTCCGCGCGGGAGCCGACCGTGTCACGTAAGGTACGTGCCCCTGCGGGTTGTGCATGACTCATCATGTGTTGTGTTGAGAGAGGAAAGACGAAAGTGGGTAGGAAGGACTATGTTGCGAAACGGAAAAGTGAAGAAACGACACAGACAGCTAAGGGTTCACACGGGAGCCAACCGTGTCACGTAAGGAACGTGCCCTCGCGGGTTGTGCATGACTGATCATGTGTTGTGTTGAGAGAGGAAAGACGAAAGTGGGTAGGATGGACAGTGTCGTGAAACGGAAAAGTGAGGAAACGACACAGACAGCTAAGGGTCCGCGCGGGAGCCAACCGTGTCACATAAGGTACGTGCCCTCGCGGGTTGTGCATGTCTCATCATGTGTTGTGTTGAGATAGGAAAGACGAAAGTGGGCAGGATGGACTATGTCGCGAAACGGAAAAGTGAAGAAACGACACAGACAGCTAAGGGTCCGCGCGGGAGCCAACTGTGTCACATAAGGAACGTGCCCTCGTGGGTTGTGCATGACTCATTATGTGTTGTGTTGAGAGAGGAAAGACGAATGTGGGTAGGATGGACTATGTCGCGAAATGAAAAATGGAAGAAACGACACAGACAGCTAAGGGTCCGCGCGGGAGCCAACCGTGTCACATAAGGTACGTGCCCTCGGGGGTTGTGCATGTCTCATCATGTGTTGTGTTGAGAGAGGAAAGACGAAAGTGGGCAGGATGGACTATGTCGTGAAACGGAAAAGTGAAGAAACGACACAGACAGCTAAGGGTCCGCGCGGGAGCCAACCGTGTCACATAAGCAACGTGCCTTCGTGGGTTGTGTATGACTCATCATGTGTTGTGTTGAGAGAGGAAAGACAATTGTGGGTAGGATGGACTATGTCGCGAAATGGAAAATTGGAGAAACGACACAGACAGCTAAGGGTCCGCGCGGGAGCCAACCGTGTCACATAAGGTACGTGCCCTCGCGGGTTGTGCATGTCTCATCAAGTGTTGTGTTGAGAGAGGAAAGACGAAAGTGGGCAGGATGGACTATTTCGCGAAACGGAAAAGTGAAGAAACGACACAGACAGCTAAGGGTCCGCGTGTGAGCCAACCGTCTCACATAAGGAACGTGCCCTCGGGGGTTGTGCGTGACTCATCATGTGTTGTGTTGAGAGAGGAAAGACGAATGTGGGTAGGACGGACTATGTCGCGAAATGGAAAATTGAAGAAACGACACAGACAGCTAAGGGTCCGCGCGGGAGCCAACCGTGTCACATAAGGAACGTGCCCTCGTGGGTTGTGCACGACAAATCATGTGTTGTGTTGAGAGAGGAAAGACGAACGTGGGTATGATGGACTATGTCGCGAAATGGAAAATTGAAGAAACGACACAGACAGCTAAGGGTCCACGCGGGAGCCAACCGTGTCACATAAGGTACGTGCCCTCGCGGGTTGTGCATGTCTCATCATGTGTTGTGTTGAGAGAGGAAAGACGAAAGTGGGCAGGATGGACTATGTCGCGAAACGGAAAAGTGAAGAAACGACACAGACAGCTAAGGGTCCGCGCGGGAGCCAACCGTGTCACATTAGGAACGTGCCCTCGTGGGTTGTGCATGACTCATCATGTGTTGTGTTGAGAGTGGAAAGACGAATGTGGGTAGGATGGACTATGTCGCGAAACGGAAAATTGAAGAAACGACACAGACAGCTAAGGGTCCGCGCGGGAGCCAACCGTGTCACATAAGGTACGTGCCCTCGCGGGTTGTGCATGTCTCATCATGTGTTGTGTTGAGAGAGGAAAGACGAAAGTGGGCAGGATGGAATATGTCGCGAAACGGAAAAGTGAAGAAACGACACAGACAGCTAAGGGTCCGCGCGGGAGCCAACCGTGTCACATAAGGAACGTGCCCTCGTGGGTTGTGCATGACTCATCATGTGTTGTGTTTGAGAGAGGAAAGACGAATGTGGGTAGGATGGACCATGTCGCGAAATGGAAAATTGAAGAAACGACACAGACAGCTAAGGGTCCGCGTGGGAGCCAACCGTGTCACATAAGGAACGTGCCCTCGTGGGTTGTGCATGACTCATCATGTGTTGTGTTTGAGAGAGGAAAGACGAAAGTGGGCAGGATGGAATATGTCGCGAAACGGAAAAGTGAAGAAACGACACAGACAGCTAAGGGTCCGCGTGGGAGCCAACCGTGTCACATAAGGAACGTGCCCTCGTGGGTTGTGGATGACTCATCATGTGTTGTGTTTGAGAGAGGAAAGACGAATGTGGGTAGGATGGACTATGTCGCGAAATGGAAAATTGAAGAAACGACACAGACAGCTAAGGGTCCGTGCGGGAGCCAACTGTGTCACATAAGGTACGTGCCCTCGCGGGTTGTGCATGACTCATCATGTGTTGTGTTGAGGGAGGAAAGACGAAAGTGGGTAGGATGGAATATGTCGTGAAACGGAAAAGTGAAGAAACGACACAGACAGCTAAGGGTCCGCGCGGGAGCCAACCGTGTCACGTAAGGTACGTGCCCTCGCGGGTTGTGCATGACTCATCATGTGTTGTGTTGTGAGAGGAAAGACGAAAGTGGGTAGGATGGACTATGTCGCGAAATGGAAAAGTGAAGAAACGACACAGACACCTAACGGTCCGCGCGGGAGCCAACCGTGTCTCATAAGGTACGTGCCCACGTGTGTTGTGCATGACTCATCATGTGTTGTGTTTGAGAGAGGAAAGACTAAAGTGGGCAGGATGGAATATGTCGCGAAACGGAAAAGTGAAGAAACGACACAGACTGCTAAGGGTCCGCGTGGGAGCCAACCGTGTCACATAAGGTACGTGCCCTCGCGGGTTGTGCATGACTCATCATGTGTTGTGTTGAGGGAGGAAAGACGAAAGTGGGCAGGATGGAATATGTCGTGAAACGGAAAAGTGAAGGAACGACACAGACAGCTAAGGGTCCGCATGGGAGCCAACCGTGTCACATAAGGAACGTGCCCTCGTGGGTTGTGCATGACTCATCATGTGTTGTGTTTGAGAGAGGAAAGACGAATGTGGGTAGGATGGACTATGTCGCGAAATGGAAAATTGAAGAAACGACACAGACAGCTAAGGGTCCGCGCGGGAGCCAACTGTGTCACATAAGGTACGTGCCCTCGCGGGTTGTGCATGACTCATCATGTGTTGTGTTTGAGAGAGGAAAGACGAATGTGGGTAGGATGGACTATGTCGCGAAATGGAAAATTGAAGAAACGACACAGACAGCTAAGGCTAAGGGTCCGCGCGGGAGCCAACCGTGTCACATAAGGAACGTGCCCTCGTGGGTTGTGCATGACTCATCATGTGTTGTGTTTGAGAGAGGAAAGACGAAAGTGGGCAGGATGGAATATGTCGCGAAACGGAAAAGTGAAGAAACGACACAGACAGCTAAGGGTCCGCGTGGGAGCCAACCGTGTCACATAAGGAATGTGCCCTCGTGGGTTGTGCATGACTCATCATGTGTTGTGTTTGAGAGAGGAAAGACGAAAGTGGGCAGGATGGAATATGTCGCGAAACGGAAAAGTGAAGAAACGACACAGACAGCTAAGGGTCCGCGTGGGAGCCAACCGTGTCACATAAGGAAAGTGCCCTCGTGGGTTGTGCATGACTCATCATGTGTTGTGTTTGAGAGAGGAAAGACGAATGTGGGTAGGATGGACTATGTCGCGAAATGGAAAATTGAAGAAACGACACAGACAGCTAAGGGTCCGCGCGGGAGCCAACTGTGTCACATAAGGTACGTGCCCTCGCAGGTTGTGCATGACTCATCATGTGTTGTGTTTGAGAGAGGAAAGACGAAAGTGGGCAGGATGGAATATGTCGCGAAACGGAAAAGTGAAGAAACGACACAGACAGCTAAGGGTCCGCGTGGGAGCCAACCGTGTCACATAAGGAACGTGCCCTCGTGAGTTGTGCATGACTCATCATGTGTTGTGTTTGAGAGAGGAAAGACGAAAGTGGGCAGGATGGACTATGTCGCGAAATGGAAAATTGAAGAAACGACACAGACAGCTAAGGGTCCGCGTGGGAGCCAACCGTGTCACATAAGGAACGTGCCCTCGTGGGTTGTGCATGACTCATCATGTGTTGTGTTTGAGAGAGGAAAGACGAAAGTGGGCAGGATGGAATATGTCGCGAAATGGAAAATTGAAGAAACGACACAGACAGCTAAGGGTCCGCGCGGGAGCCAACTGTGTCACATAAGGTACGTGCCCTCGTGGGTTGTGCATGACTCATCATGTGTTGTGTTTGAGAGAGGAAAGACGAAAGTGGGCAGGATGGAATATGTCGTGAAACGGAAAAGTGAAAAAACGACACAGACAACTAAGGGTCCGCGTGGGAGCCAACCGTGTCACATAAGGAACGTGCCCTCGCGGGTTGTGCATGACTCATCATGTGTTGAGTTTGAGAGAGGAAAGACGAAAGTGGGCAGGATGGACTACGTCGCGAAATGGAAAATTGAAGAAACGACACAGACAGCTAAGGGTCCGCGTGGGAGCCAACCGTGTCACATAAGGAACGTGCCCTCGTGGGTTGTGCATGACTCATCATGTGTTGTGTTTGAGAGAGGAAAGACGAATGTGGGTAGGACGGACTATGTCGCGAAATGGAAAAGTGAAGAAACGACACAGACAGCTAAGGGTCCGCGCGGGAGCCAACTGTGTCACATAAGGTACGTGCCCTCGCGGGTTGTGCATGGCTCATCATGTGTTGTGTTTGAGAGAGGAAAGACGAAAGTGGGTAGGATGGAATATGTCGTGAAACGGAAAAGTGAAGAAACGACACAGACAGCTAAGGGTCCGCGTGGGAGCCAACCGTGTCACATAAGGAACATGCCCTCGCGGGTTGTGCATGACTCATCATGTGTTGTGTTTGAGAGAGGAAAGACGAAAGTGGGCAGGATGGAATATGTCGTGAAACGGAAAAGTGAAGAAACGACACAGACAGCTAAGGGTCCGCGTGGGAGCCAACCGTGTCACATAAGGAACGTGCCCTCGTGGGTTGTGCATGACTCATCATGTGTTGTGTTTGAGAGAGGAAAGACGAAAGTGGGCAGGATGGAATATGTCGCGAAACGGAAAAGTGAAGAAACGACACAGACAGCTAAGGGTCCGCGTGGGAGCCAACCGTGTCACATAAGGAACGTGCCCTCGTGGGTTGTGCATGACTCATCATGTGTTGTGTTTGAGAGAGGAAAGACGAATGTGGGTAGGATGGACTATGTCGCGAAATGGAAAAGTGAAGAAACGACACAGACAGCTAACGGTCCGCGCAGGAGCCAACTGTGTCACATAAGGTACGTGCCCTCGTGGGTTGTGCATGACTCATCATGTGTTGTGTTTGAGAGAGGAAAGACGAATGTGGGTAGGATGGACTATGTCGCGAAATGGAAAATTGAAGAAACGACACAGACAGCTAAGGGTCCGCGCGGGAGCCAACCGTGTCACATAAGGAACGTGCCCTCGTGGGTTGTGCATGACACATCATGTGTTGTGTTTGAGAGAGGAAAGACGAAAGTGGGCAGGATTGAATATGTCGCGAAACGGAAAAGTGAAGAAACGACACAGACAGCTAAGGGTCCGCGTGGGAGCCAACCGTGTCACATAAGGAACGTGCCCTCGTGGGTTGTGCATGACTCATCATGTGTTGTGTTTGAGAGAGGAAAGACGAATGTGGGTAGGATGGACTATGTCGCGAAATGGAAAATTGAAGAAACGACACAGACAGCTAAGTGTCTGCGCGGGAGCCAACTGTGTCACATAAGGTACGTGCCCTCGCGGGTTGTGCATGACTCATCATGTGTTGTGTTGAGGGAGGAAAGACGAAAGTGGGTAGGATGGAATATGTCGTGAAACGGAAAAGTGAAGAAATGACACAGACAGCTAAGGGTCCGCGCGGGAGCCAACCGTGTCACGTAAGGTACGTGCCCTCGCGGGTTGTGCATGACTCATCATGTGTTGTGTTGTGAGAGGGAAGACGAAAGTGGGTAGGATGGACAATGTCGCGAAATGGAAAAGTGAAGAAACGACACAGACAGCTAACGGTCCGCGCGGGAGCCAACCGTGTCACATAAGGTACGTGCCCTCGTGGGTTGTCCATGACTCATCATGTGTTGTGTTGAGAGAGGAAAGACAAAAGTGGGTAGGATGGACTATGTCGCAAAACGGAAAAGTGAAGAAACGAAACAGACAGCTAGGGGTCCGTGCGGGAGCCAACCGTGTCATGTAAGGTACGTGCCCTTGCAGGTTGTGCATGACTCATCATTTGTTGTGTTGAGAGAGGAATGACGAAAGTGGGTAGAACGGACTATGTCGCGAAACGGAAAAGTGAAGAAACGACACAAGAAGCTAAGGGTCCGCACGGGAGCCAACCGTGTCACATAAGGTACGTGCCCTCGCGGGTTGTGCATGACTCATCATGTGTTGTGTTGAGAGAGGAAAGACGAAAGTGGGTAGGATGGACTATGTTGCGAAACGGAAAAGTGAATAAACGACACAGACAGCTAAGGGTTCACGTGGGAGCCAACCGTGTCACGTAAGGTACGTGCCCTCGCGGGTTGTGCATGTCTCATCATGTGTTGTGTTGAGAGAGGAAAGACGAAAGTGGGAAGGATGGACTATGTCGCGAATTGGAAAATTGAAGAAACGACACAGACAGCTAAGGGTCCGCGCGGGAGCCAACCGTGTCACATAAGGTACGTGCCCTCGCGGGTCGTGCATGTCTCATCATGTGTTGTGTTGAGAGAGGAAAGACGAAAGTGGGCAGGATGGACTATGTAGCGAAATGGAAAAGTGAAGAAACGACACAGACTGCTAAGGTTTTGCGTGGGAGCCAACCGTGTAACATAAGGAACGTGCCCCCATGGGTTGTGCATGACTCATCATGTGTTGTGTTGAGAGAGGAAAGACAAAAGTGGGTAGGATGGACTATGTCGCAAAACGGAAAAGTGAAGAAACGACACAGACAGCTAAGGGTCCGTGCGGGAGCCAACCGTGTCACGTAAGGTACGTGCCCTTGCGGGTTGTGCATGACTCATCATGTGTTGTGTTGAGAGAGGAATGTCGAAAGTGGGTAGAACGGACTATGTCGCGAAACGGAAAAGTGAAGAAACGACACAAACAGCTAAGGGTCCGCACGGGAGCCAACCGTGTCACATAAGGTACGTGCCCTCGCGGGTTGTGCATGACTCATCATGTGTTGTGTTGAGAGAGGAAAGACGAAAGTGGGTAGGATGGACTATGTTGCGAAACGCAAAAGTGAAGAAACGACACAGACAGCTAAGGGTTCACACGGGATCCAGCCGTGTCACGTAAGGTACGTGCCCTCGTGGGATGTGCATGACTCATCATGTGTTGTGTTGAGAGAGGAAAGACGAAAGTGGGTAGGATGGACAGTGTCGTGAAATGGAAAAGTGAAGAAACGACACAGACAGCTAAGCGTCCGCGCGGGAGCTAACCGTGTCACATAAGGTACGTGCCCTCACGGGTTGTGCATGTCTCATCATGTGTTGTGTTGAGATAGGAAAGACGAAAGTGGGCAGGATGGACTATGTCGCGAAACGGAAAAGTGAAGAAACGACACAGACAGCTAAGGGTCCGCGCGGGAGCCAACCGTGTCACATAAGGAACGTACCCTCGTGGGTTGTGCATGACTCATCATGTGTTGTGTTGAGAGAGGAAAGACGAATGTGGGTAGGATGGACTATGTCGCGAAAGGGAAAATTGAAGAAACGACACAGACAGCTAAGGGTCCGCGCGGGTGCCAACCGTGTCACATAAGGTGCGTGCCCTCGGGGGTTGTGCATGTCTCATCATGTGTTGTGTTGAGAGAGGAAAGACGAAAGTGGGCAGGATGGACTATGTCGGGAACGGAAAAGTGAAGAAACGACACAGACAGCTAAGGGTCCGCGTGGGAGCCAACCGTGTCACATAAGGAACGTGCCCTCATCGGTTGTGCATGACTCATCATGTGTTGTGTTGAGAGAGGAAAGACGAATGTGGGTAGGATGGACTATGTCACGAAAGGGAAAATTGAAGAATCGACACAGACAGCTAAATGTCCACGCGGGTGCCAACCGTGTCACATAAGGTACGTGCCCTCGAGGGTTGTGCATGTCTCATCATGTGTTGTGTTGAGAGAGGAAAGACGATAGTGGGCAGGATGGACAATGTCGCGAAACGGAAAAGTGAAGAAACGACACAGACAGCTAAGGGTCTGCGTGGGAGCCAACCGTGTCACATAAGGGACGTGACCTCGTGGGTTGTGCATGACTCATCATGTGTTGTGTTGAGGGAGGAAAGACGAAAGTGGGTAGGATGGAATATGTCGTGAAACGGAAACGTGAAGAAACGACACAGACAGCTAAGGGTCCGCTCGGGAGCCAACCGTGTCACGTAAGGTACGTGCCCGCGCGGGTTGTGCATACTCATCATGTGTTGTGTTGTGAGAGGAAAGACGAAAGTGGGTAGGATGGACTATGTCGCAAAATGGAAAAGTGAAGAAACGACACAGACAGCTAAGGTTCCGCGCGGGAGCCAACCGTGTCACATAAGGTACGTGCCCTCGTGGGTTGTGCATGACTCATCATGTGTTGTATTGAGAGAGGAAAGACAAAGGTGGGTAGGATGGACTATGTCGCAAAACGGAAAAGTGAAGAAACGACACAGACAGCTAAGGGTCCGGGCGGGAGCCAACCGTGTCACGTAAGGTACGTGCCCTTGCGGGTTGTGCATGACTCATCATGTGTTGTGTTGAGAGAGGAATGACGAAAGTGGGTAGAACGGACTATGTCGCGAAACGAAAAGTGAAGAAACGACACAAACAGGTAAGGGTCCGCACGGGAGCCAACCGTATCACATAAGGTACGTGCCCTCGCGGGTTGTGCATGACTCATCATGTGTTGTGTTGAGAGAGGAAAGACGAAAGTGGGCAGGATGGGATATGTTTGCGAAACGGAAAAGTGAAGAAACGACACAGACAGCTAAGGGTTCACACGGGAGCCAACCGTGTCACGTAAGGTATGTGCCCTCGCGGGTTGTGCATGTCTCATCATGTGATGTATTGAGAGAGGAAAGACGAAAGTGGGCAGGATATACTATGTCGCGAAACGGAAAAGTGAAGAAACGACACCGACAGCTAAGGGTTCGCACGGGAGCCAACCGTGTCACATAAGGAACGTGCCCTCGTGGGTTGTCCATGACTCATCATGTGTTGTGTTGAGAGAGGAAAGACGAATGTGGGTAGGATGGACTATGTCGCAAAATGGAAAATTGAAGAAACGACACAGACAGCTAAGGGTCCACGCGGGAGACAACCGTGTCACATAAGGTACGTGATCTCGCGGGTTGTGCATGTCTCATCATGTGTTGTGTTGAGAGAGGAAAGACGAAAGTGGGCAGGATGGACTATGTCGCGAAACGGAAAAGTGAAGAAACGTCACAGACAGCTAAGGGTCCGCGCGGGGCCAACTATGTCACATAAGGAACTAGCCCTCGTGGGTTGTGCATGACTCATCATGTGTTGTGTTGAGAGAGGAAAGACGAATGTGGGTAGGATGGACTATGTCGCGAAATGGAAAATTGAAGAAACGACACAGACAGCTAAGGGTCCGCGCGGGAGCCAACCGTGTCACATAAGGTACGTGCCCTCACGGGTTGTGCATGTCTCATCATGTGTTGTGTTGAGAGAGGAAAGACGAAAGTGGGCAGGATGGACTATGTCGCGAAACGGAAAAGTGAAGAAACGACACAGACAGCTAAGGGTCCGCGTGGGAGCCAACAGTGTGACATAAGGAACGTGCCCCTGTAGGTTGTGCATGACTCATCATGTGTTGTGTTGAGAGAGGAAAGACGAAAGTTGGTGGGATGGACTATGTCGCGAAACGGAAAAGTGAAGGAACGACATAGACAGCTAAGGGTCCGCGCGGGAGCAAAACGTGTCACGTAAGGTACATGCCCTCGCGGGTTGTGCATGGCTCATCATGTGTTGTGTTGAGAGAGGAAAGACGAAAGTGGGTAGGATGGACTATGTCGCACAACGGAAAAGTAAAGAAACGACACAGACAGCCAAGGGTGCGCGCGGGATCCAACCGTATCACGTAAGGTACGTACTCTCGCGGGTTGTGCATGACTCATCATGTGTTGTGTTGAGACAGGAAAGACGAAAGTGGGTAGAATGGACTATGTCGCACAACGGAAAAGTGAAGAAACGACACTGACAGCCAAGGGTCCACACGGGAGCCAACCGTGTCACATAAGGTACGTGCCCTTGCGGGTTGTGCATGACTCATCATGTGTTGTGTTGAGAGAGGAAAGACGGAAGTGGGTAGGATGGATAATGTCGCGAAACGGAAAAGTGAAGAAACGACACAGACAGCTAAGGATATACACGGGAGTCAACCGTGTCACGTAAGGTACGTGCCCTCGCGGGTTGTCCATGACTCATCATGTGTTGTGATGAGAGAGGAAAGACGAAAGTTGGTAGAATGGACTATGTCGCGAAACGGAAAAGTGAAGAAACGACACAGACAACTAAGGGTCCTCGCGGGAGCCAACCGTGTCACATAAGGTACGTAACCTCGTGGGTTGTGCATGACTCATCATGTGTTGTGTTGAGCGAGGAAAGACGAAAGTGGGTAGGATGGACTATGTTGCGAAACGGAAAAGTGAAGAAACGACACAGACTGCTAAGGGTTCACACGGGAGCCAACCGTGTCACGTAAGGTACGTGCCATCGCGGGTTGTGCATGGCTCATCATGTGTTGTGTTGAGAGAGGAAAGACGAAAGTGGGCAGGATGGACTATGTCGCGAAATGGAAAATTGAAGAAACGACACAGACAGCTAAGAGTCCGTGCGGGGGCCAACCGTGTCATGTAAGGTACCTGCCCTCGCGGGTTGTACATGACTCATCATGTGTTGTGTTGAGAGAGTAATGACGAAAGTGGATAGAACGGAATATGTCGCGAAACGGAAAAGTGAAGAAACGACACAGACAGCTAAGGGTCCGCGCGGGAGCAAAACGTGTCATGTAAGGTACGTGCACTAGCGGGTTGTGCATGGCTCATCATGTGTTGTGTTCAGAGAGGAAAGACGAAAGTGGGTAGGATGGACTATGTCGCACAACGGAAAAGTGAAGAAACGACACAGACAAATAAGGGTCCACGCGGGGGCCAACCGTGTCACGTAAGGTACGTGCCCTTGCGGGTTGTGCATGACTCATCATGTGTTGTGTTGAGAGAGGAAAGACGAAAGTGGGTAGGATGGACTATGTCGCACAACGGAAAAGTGAAGAAACGACACAGACAAATAAGGGTCCACGCGGGGGCCAACCGTGTCACGTAAGGTACGTGCCCTCGCGGGTTGTGCATGACTCATCATGTGTTGTGTTGAGAGAGGAAAGACGAAAGTGGGTAGGATGGACTATGTCGCACAACGGAAAAGTGAAGAAACGACACAGACAAATAAGGGACCGCGCGGGGGCCAACCGTGTCACGTAAGGTACGTGCCCTTGCGGGTTGTGCATGACTCATCATGTGTTGTGTTGAGAGAGGAAAGACGAAAGTTGGTGGGATGGACTATGTCGCGAAACGGAAAAGTGAAGGAACGACACAGACAGCTAAGGGTCCGTGCAGGGGCCAACCATGTCACGTAAGGTACGTGCCCTCGCAGGTTGTGCATGACTCATCATGTGTTGTGTTGAGAGAGGAAAGTTGAAAGTGGGTAGGATGGACTATGTCGTGAAACGGAAAAGTGAAGAAACAACACAGACAGCTAAGGGTCCGGGCGGGAGCCAACCGTGTCATGTAAGGTACGTGCCCTTGCGGGTTGTGCATGACTCATCATGTGTTGTGTTGAGAGAGGAAAGTCGAAAGTGGGTAGAATGGACTATGTCGCGAAACGGAAAAGTGAAGAAACGACACAGACAGCTAAGGGTCCGCGCGGGGGCCAACCGTGTCACGTAAGGTACGTGCCTTCGCGGGTTGTACATGACTCATCATGGGTTGTGTTGAGAGAGGAAAAACGAAAGTGTTTAGGATGGACTATGTCGCGAAACGGAAAAGTGAAGAAACGACACAGACAGCTAAGGGTCCGCGCAGGAGCCATTCGTGTCACGTAAGGTACGTGCCCTCGCGGGTTGTGCATGACTCATCATGTGTTGTGTAGAGAGAGGAAAGACGAAAGTGGGTAGGATGACTATGTCGCGAAACCGAAAAGTGAGGAAACGACATAGACAGCTAAGGGTCCGCGCGGGAGCAAAACGTGTCACGTAAGGTACATGCCCTCGCGGGTTGTGCATGGCTCATCATGTGTTGTGTTGAGAGAGGAAAGACGAAAGTGGGTAGGATGGACTATGTCGCACAACGGAAAAGTAAAGAAACGACACAGACATCCAAGGGTGCGCGCGGGATCCAACCGTATCACGTAAGGTACGTACTCTCGCGGGTTGTGCATGACTCATCATGTGTTGTGTTGAGACAGGAAAGACGAAAGTGGGTAGAATGGACTATGTCGCACAACGGAAAAGTGAAGAAACGACACTGACAGCCAAGGGTCCACACGGGAGCCAACCGTGTCACATAAGGTACGTGCCCTTGCGGGTTGTGCATGACTCATCATGTGTTGTGTTGAGAGAGGAAAGACGGAAGTGGGTAGGATGGATAATATCGCGAAACGGAAAAGTGAAGAAACGACACAGACAGCTAAGGATATACACGGGAGTCAACCGTGTCACGTAAGGTACGTGCCCTCGCGGGTTGTGCATGACTCATCATGTGTTGTGATGAGAGAGGAAAGACGAAAGTTGGTAGAATGGACTATGTCGCGAAACGGAAAAGTGAAGAAATGACACAGACAGTTAAGGGTCCGCGCGGGAGCCAACCGTGTCACATAAGGTACGTGCCCTCGCGGGTTGTGCATGTCTCATCATGTGTTGTGTTGAGATAGGAAAGACGAAAGTGGGCAGGATGGACTATGTAACGAAACGGAAAAGTGAAGAAACGACACAGACAGCTAAGGGTCCGCGCGGGAGCCAACTGTGTCACATAAGGAACGTGCCCTCGTGGGTTGTACATGACTCATCATGTGTTGTGTTGAGAGAGGAAAGACGAATATGGGTAGGATGGACTATGTTGCGAAATGGAAAATTGAAGAAACGACACAGACAGCTAAGGGTCCGCGCGGGAGCCAACCGTATCACATAAGGTACGTGCCCTCGCGGGTTGTGCATGTCTCATCATGTGTTGTGTTGAGAGAGGAAAGACGAAAGTGGGCAGGATGGACTATGTCGCGAAATGGAAAATTGAAGAAACGACACAGACAGCTAAGAGTCCGTGCGGGGGCCAACCGAGTCATGTAAGGTACCTGCCCTCGCGGGTTGTACATGACTCATCATGTGTTGTGTTGAGAGAGTAATGACGAAAGTGGATAGAACGGAATATGTCGCGAAACGGAAAAGTGAAGAAACGACACAGACAGCTAAGGGTCCGCGCGGGAGCAAAACGTGTCATGTAAGGTACGTGCACTAGCGGGTTGTGCATGGCTCATCATGTGTTGTGTTCAGAGAGGAAAGACGAAAGTGGGTAGGGTGGACTATGTCGCACAACGGAAAAGTGAAGAAACGACACAGACAGCCAAGGGTGAGCGCGGGAGCCAACTGTGTCACGTAAGGTACGTGCCCTCGCTGGTTGTGCATGACTCATCATGTGTTGTGTTGAGAGAGGAAAGACGAAAGTGGGTAGAATGGACTATGCCGCGAAACGGAAAAGTGAAGAAACGGCACAGACAGCTAAGGGTCCGCGTGGGAGCCATCCGTGTCACGTAAGGTACGTGCCCTCGCGGGTTGTGCATGACTCATCATGTGTTGTGTAGAGAGAGGAAAGACGAAAGTGGGTAGGATGGACTTTGTCGCGAAACCGGAAAGTGAAGAAACGACACAGACAGCTAAGGGTCCGCGCGGGAGCAAAACGTGTCACGTAAGGTACGTGCCCTCGCGGGTTGTGCGTGGCACATCATGTGTTGTGTTGAGAGAGGAAAGACGAAAGTGGGTAGGATGGACTATGTCGCACAACGGAAAAGTGAAGAAACGACACAGACAAATAAGGGTCCGCGCGGGGGCGAACCATGTCACGTAAGGTACGTGCCCTTGCGGGTTGTGCATGACTCATCATGTGTTGTGTTGAGAGAGGAAAGACGAAAGTTGGTGGGATGGACTATGTCGCGAAATGGAAAAGTGAAGGAACGACACAGACAGCTAAGGGTCCGTGCGGGGGCCAACCATGTCACGTAAGGTACGTGCCCTTGCGGGTTGTGCATGACTCATCATGTGTTGTGTTGAGAGAGGAAAGTCGAAAGTGGGTAGGATGGACTATGTCGCGAAACGGAAAAGTGAAGAAACAACACAGACAGCTAAGGGTCCGCGCGGGAGCCAACCATGTCATGTAAGGTACGTGCCCTTGCGGGTTGTGCATGACTCATCATGTGTTGTGTTGAGAGAGGAAAGTCGAAAGTGGGTAGAATGGACTATGTCGCGAAACGGAAAAGTGAAGAAACGACACAGACAGCTAAGGGTCCGCGCGGGGCCAACCGTGTCACGTAAGGTACGTGCCTTCGCGGGTAGTACATGACTCATCATGGGTTGTGTTGAGAGAGGAAAGACGAAAGTGTTTAGGATGGACTATGTCGCGAAACGGAAAAGTGAAGAAACGACACAGACAGCTAAGGGTCCGCGCAGAAGCCAACCGTGTCACGTAAGGTACGTGCCCTCGCGGGTTGTGCATGACTCATCATGTGTTGTGTAGAGAGAGGAAAGACGAAAGTGGGTAGGATGACTATGTCGCGAAACCGAAAAGTGAGGAAACGACATAGACAGCTAAGGGTCCGCGCGGGAGCAAAACGTGTCACGTAAGGTACATGCCCTCGCGGGTTGCGCATGGCTCATCATGTGTTGTGTTGAGAGAGGAAAGACGAAAGTGGGTAGGATGGACAATGTCGCGAAACGGAAAAGTGAAGAAACGACACAGACAGCTAAGGGTATACACGGGAGTCAACCATGTCACGTAAGGTACGTGCCCTCGGGGGTTGTGCATGACTCATCATGTGTTGTGATGAGAGAGGAAAGACGAAAGTGGGTAGAATGGACTATGTCGCGAAACGGAAAAGTGAAGAAACGACACAGACAACTAAGGGTCCTCGCGGGAGCCAACCGTGTCACATAAGGTACGTGCCCTCGCGGGTTGTGCATGACTCATCATGTGTTGTGTTGAGCGAGGAAAGACGAAAGTGGGTAGGATGGACTATGTTGCGAAACGGAAAAGTGAAGAAACGACACAGACAGCTAAGGTTTCACACGGGAGCCAACCGTGTCACGTAAGGTACGTGCCCTCGCGGGTTGTGCATGGCTCATCATGTGTTGTGTTGAGAGAGGAAAGACGAAAGTGGGTAGGATGGACAGTGTCGTGAAACGGAAAAGTGAAGAAACGACACAGACAGTTAAGGGGACGCGCGGGAGCCAACCGTGTCACATAAGGTACGTGCCCTCGCGGGTTGTGCATGTCTCATCATGTGTTGTGTTGAGATAGGAAAGACGAAAGTGGGCAGGATGGACTATGTCGCGAAACGGAAAGTGAAGAAACGACACAGAAAGCTGAGGGTCCGCGCGGGAGCCAACTGTGTCACATAAGGAACGTGCCCTCGTGCGTTGTACATGACTCATCATGTGTTGTGTTGAGAGAGGAAAGACGAATGTGGGTATGATGGACTATGTTGCGAAATGGAAAATTGAAGAAACGACACAGACAGCTTAGGGTCCGCGCGGGAGCCAACAGTGTCACATAAGGTACGTGCCCTCGCGGGTTGTGCATGTCTCATCATGTGTTGTGTTGAGAGAGGAAAGACGAAAGTGGGCAGGATGGACTATGTCGCGAAACAGAAAAGTGAAGAAACGACACAGACAGCTAAATGTCCGCGTGGGAGCCAACCGTGTCACATAAGGTACGTGCCCTCGCGGGTTGTGCATGACTCATCATGTGTTGTGTTGAGAGAGGAATGACGAAAGTGGATAGAACGGACTATGTCGCGAATCGGAAAAGTGAAGAAACGACACAGACAGCTAAGGGTCCGCGCGAGAGCAAAACGTGTCATGTAAGGTACGTGCCCTAGCGGGTTGTGCATGGCTCATCATGTGTTGTGTTCAGAGAGGAAAGACGAAAGTGGGTAGGATGGACAATGTCGCACAACGGAAAAGTGAAGAAACGACACAGACAGCCAAGGGTGCGGGCGGGAGCCAACTGTGTCACGTAAGGTACATGCCCTCGCGGGTTGTGCATTACTCATCATGTGTTGTGTTGAGAGAGGAAACACGAAAGTGGGTAGGATGGACTATGTCGCGAAACGGAAATGTGAAGAAATGACACAGACAGCTAAGTGTCCGCGCGGGAGCAAACCGTGTCACGTAAGGTACGTGCCCTCGCGGGTTGTGCATGACTCATCATGTGTTGTGTTGAGAGAGGAAAGAAGAAAGTGGGTAGGATGGACTATATCGCGAAACGGAAAAGTGAAGAAACGACACAGACAGCTAAGGGTCCGCGCGGGAGCCAACCGTGTCACATAAGGTACGTGCCCTCGCAAGTTATGCATGACTCATCATGTGTTGTGTTGAGAGATGAAAGACGAAAGTGGGTAGGATGGACTATGTCGCGAAATGGAAAAGTGAAGAAACGACACAGACAGCTAAGAGTCCGCGCGAGAGCCAACAGTGGCTCGTAAGGTACGTGCCCTCGCGGGTTGTGCATATCTCATCATGTGTTGTGTTGAGAGAGGAAAGACGAAATTGGGTAGGATGGACTATGTCGCGAAATGGAAAAGTGAAGAAACGACACAGACAGCTAAGGGTCCGCGCAGGAGCCAACCGTGTCACATAAGGTACGTGCCTTCGTGGGTTGCGCATGACTCATCATGTGTTGTGTTGAGAGAGGAAAGACGAAAGTGGGTAGGATGGACAATGTCGTGAAACGGAAAAGTGATGAAACGACACAGACAGCTAAGGGTTCGTGCTGGAGCCAACCGTGTCACGTAAGGTACGTCCCCTCGCGGGTTGTGCATGATTCATCATGTGTTGTGTTGAGAGAGGAAAGACGAAAGTGGGTAGGATGGAATATGTCGGGAAATGAAAAAGTGAAAGAACGACACAGACAGCTAAGGGTCCGCGCGGGAGCCAACCCTGTCATGTAAGGTACGTGCCCTCGCGGGTTGTGCATGACTCATCATGTGTTGTGTTGAGAGAGGAAAGACGGAAGTGGGTAGGATGGACTATGTCACGAAACGGAAAAGTGAAGAAACGACACAGACAGATAAGGGTCCGCACGGGAGCCAACCATGTCACATAAGGTACGTGCCCTTGCGGGTTGTGCATGACTCATGATGCGTTGTGTTGAGAGAGGAATGACGAAAATGGGTAGACCGGACTATGTCGCGAAACGGAAAAGTGAAGAAACGACACAGACAGCAAAGGGTCGGCGTGGGAGCAAAACTTGTCACGTAAGGTACGTGCCCTCGCGGGTTGTGCATTGCTCATCATGTGTTGTGTTGAGAGAGGAAAGACGAAAGTGGGTAGGATGGACTATGTCGCTCAACGGAAAAGTGAAGAAACGACACAGACAGCTAAGGGTCCGCATGGGAGCCAACCGTGTCACATAAGGTACGTGCCCTTGCTGGTTGTGCATGACTCATCATGTGTTGTGTTGAGAGAGGAATGACGATAGTGGATAGAATGGAATATGTCGCGAAACGGAAAATTGAAGAAACGGCACAGACAGCTAATGGTCCGCGCGGGAGCAAAACGTGTCACGTAAGGTACGTGCCCTAGCGAGTTGTGCATGGCTCATCATGTGCTGTGTTCAGAGAGGAAAGACGAAAGTGGGTAGGATGGACTATGTCGCACAACGGAAAAGTGAAGAAACGACACAGACAGCCAAGGGTGCGTGCGGGAGCCAACCGTGTCACGTAAGGTACGTGCCCTCGCGGGTTGTGCATGACTCATCATGTGTTGTGTTGAGAGAGGAAAGACGTAAGTGGGTAGGATGGACTAGGTCGCACAACGGAAAAGTGAAGAAACGACACAGACAAATAAGGGTCCGCGCGGGGGCCAACCGTGTCACGTAAGGTACATGCCCTTGCGGGTTGTGCATGACTCATCATGTGTTGTGTTGAGAGAGGAAAGACGAAAGTGGGATTGAATGGACTATGTCGCGAAACGTAAAAGTGAAGGAACGACACAGACAGCTAAGGGTCCGTGCGGGGGCCAACAGTGTCACGTAAGGTACGTGCCCTCGGGGGTTGTACATGACTCATCGTGTTGTGTTGAGAGAGGAATGACGAAAGTGGGTAGGATGGACTATGTCGGGAAACGGAAAAGTGAAGAAACGGCACAGACAGCTAAGGGTCCGCGCGGGAGCCAACTGTGTCACGTAAGGTACGTGCCCTCGCGGGTTGTGCATGACTCATCATGTGTTGTGTTGAGAGAGGAAAGACGAAAGTGGGTAGGATAGACTATGTCGCGAAACGGAAAAGTGAAGAAACGACACAGACAGCTAAGGGTCCGCGCGGGAGCAAAACGTGTCACGTAAGGTACGTGCCCTTGCGGGTTGTGCGTGGCTCATCACGTGTTGTGTTGAGAGAGGAAAGACGAAAGTGAGTAGGATGGACTATGTCGCAAAACAGAGAAGTGAAGAAACGACACAGAGAGCTAAGGGTCCGCGCGGGAGCCAACTGTGTCACGTAAGGTACATGCCCTCGTGGGTTGTGCATGACTCATCATGTGTTGTGTTGAGAGAGGAAACACGAAAGTGGGTAGGATGGACTATGTCGCGAAACGGAATTCTGAAGAAATGACACAGACAGCTAAGTGTCCGCACGGGAGCAAACCGTGTCACGTAAGGTACGTGCCCTCGCGGGTTGTGCATGACTCATCATGTGTTGTGTTGAGAGAGGAAAGAAGAAAGTGGGTAGCATGGACTATATCGCGAAACGGAAAAGTGAAGAAACGACACAGACAGCTAAGGGTCCGCGCAGGAGCCAACCGTGTCACATAAGGTACGTGCCCTCGCAAGTAGTACATGACTCATCATGCGTTGTGTTGAGAGAGGAAAGACGAAAGTGGGTAGGATGGACTATGTCGCGAAATGGAAAAGTGAAGAAACGACACAGACAGCTAAGAGTCCGCGCGAGAGCCAACCGTGGCACGTAAGATACGTGCCCTCGCGGGTTGTGCATGACTCATCATGTGTTGTGTTGAGAGAGGAAAGACGAAATTGGGTAGGATGGACTATGTCGCGAAATGGAAAAGTGAAGAAACGACACAGACAGCTAAGGGTCCGCGCAGGAGCCAACCGTGTCACATAAGGTACGTGCCTTCGTGGGTTGCGCATGACTCATCATGTGTTGTGTTGAGAGAGGAATGACGAATGTGTGTAGGATGGACTATGTCGCGAAAAGGAAAATTGAAGAAACGACACAGACAGCTAAGGGTCCGCGCGGGAGCCAACCGTGTCACATAAGGAACGTGCCCTCGTGGGTTGTGCATGACTCATCATGTGTTGTGTTGAGAGAGGAAAGACGAATGTGGGTAGTATGGACTATGTCGCGAAATGGAAAATTGAAGAAACGACACAGACAGCTAAGGGTCCGCGCGGGAGCCAACCGTGTCACGTAAGGTACGTGCCCTTGCGGGTTGTGCTTGACTCATCATGTGTTGTGTTTAGAGAGGAATGACGAAAGTGGATAGAACGGACCATGTCGCGAAACGGAAAAGTGAAGAAACGACACAAACAGCTAAGGGTCCGCACGGGAGCGAACCGTGTCACATAAGGTACGTGCCCTCGCGGGTTGTGCATGAGTCATCATGTGTTGTGTTGAGAGAGGAAAGACGAATGTGGGTAGGATGGACTATGTTGCGAAACGGAAAAGTGAAGAAACGACACAGACAGCTAAGGGTTCACACGGGAGCCAACCGTGTCACGTAAGGTACGTGCCCTCGTGGGTTGTGCATGACTCATCATGTGTTGTGTTGAGAGAGGAAAGACGAAAGTGGGTAGGATGGACAACGATGTGAAACGGAAAAGTGATGAAACGACACAGACAGCTAAGGGTGCGTGCTGGAGCCAACCGTGTCACGTAAGGTACGTCCCCTCGCGGGTTGTGCATGACTCATCATGTGTTGTGTTGAGAGAGGAAAGACGAAAGTGGGTAGGATGGAATATGTCGGGAAATGAAAAAGTGAAAGAACGACACAGACAGCTAAGGGTCCACGCGGGAGCCAACCGTGTCATGTAAGGTACGCGCCCTCGCGGGTTGTGCATGACTCATCATGTGTTGTGTTGAGAGAGGAAATACGGAAGTTGGTAGGATGGACTATGTCGTGTAACGGAAAAGTGAAGAAACGACACAGACAGATAAGGGTCCGCACGGGAGCCAACCATGTCACATAAGGTACGTGCCCTTGCGGGTTGTGCATGACTCATGATGTGTTGTGTTGAGAGAGGAATGACGAAAATGGGTAGAACGGACAATGTCGCGAAACGGAAAAGTGAAGAAACGACACAGACTGCTAAGGGTCCGCGTGGGAACAAAACGTGTCACGTAAGGTACGTGCCCTCGCGGGTTGGGCAGGGCTCATCATGTGTTGTGTTGAGAGAGGAAAGACGAAAGTGCGTAGGATGGACTATGTCGCTCAACGGAAAAGTGAAGAAACGACAAAGACAGCCAAGGGTTCGCCCGGGAGACAACCGTGTCACGTAAGGTATGTGCCCTCGCGGAATGTGCATGACTCATCATGTGTTGTGTTGAGAGAGGAAATACGAAAGTGGGCAGGATGGACTATGTCGCGAAACGGAAAAGGATGAAACGACACAGACAGCTAAGGGTCCGCGCGGGAGCCAACAGTGTCACATAAGGAACGTGCCCTCGTGGGTTGTGCGTGACTCATCATGTGAGTGTTGAGAGAGGAAAGACGAATGTGGGTAGGATGGACTATGTCGCCAAATGGAAAATTGAAGAAACGACACAGACAGCTAAGGGTTCGCACGGGAGCCAACCGTGTTACATAAGGTACGTGCCCTCGTGGGTTGTGCATGACTCATCATGTGTTGTGTTGAGAGAGGAAAGACGAATGTGGGTAGGATGGAATATGTCGTGAAACGGAATAGTGAAGAAACGACACAGACAGCTAAGGATCCGCGCGGGAGCCAACCGTAGCACATAAGGTACATGCCCTCATGGGTTGTGCATGACTCATCATGTGTTGTGTTGAGAGAGGAAAGACAAAAGTGGGTAGGATGGACTATGTCGCAAAACAGAGAAGTGAAGAAACGACACAGAGAGCTAAGGGTCCGTGCGGGAGCCAACTGTGTCACGTAAGGTACATGCCCTCGTGGGTTGTGCATGACTCATCATGTGTTGTGTTGAGAGAGGAAACACGAAAGTGGGTAGGATGGACTATGTCGCGAAACGGAAATGTGAAGAAATGACACAGACAGCTAAGTGTCCGCACGGGAGCAAACCGTGTCACGTAAGGTACGTGCCCTCGCGGGTTGTGCAAGACTCATCATGTGTTGTGTTGAGAGAGGAAAGAAGAAAGTGGGTAGGATGGACTATATCGCGAAACGGAAAAGTGAAGAAACGACACAGACAGCTAAGGGTCCGCTCAGGAGCCAACCGTGTCACATCAGGTACGTGCCCTCGCAAGTTGTACATGACTCATCATGCGTTGTGTTGAGAGAGGAAAGACGAAAGTGGGTAGGATGGACTATGTCGCGAAATGGAAAAGTGAAGAAACGACACAGACAGCTAAGAGTCCGCGCGAGAGCCAACCGTGGCACGTAAGGTACGTGCCCTCGCGGGTTGTGCATGACTTATCATGTGTTGTGTTGAGAGAGGAAAGACGAAATTGGGTAGGATGGACTATGTCGCGAAATGGAAAAGTGAAGAAACGACACAGACAGCTAAGGGTCCGTGCAGGAGCCAACCGTGTCACATAAGGTACGTGCCTTCGTGGGTTGCGCATGACTCATCATGTGTTGTGTTGAGAGAGGAAAGACGAATGTGGGTAGGATGGACTATGTCGCGAAATGGAAAATTGAAGAAACGACACAGACAGCTAAGGGTCCGCGCGGGAGCCAACCGTGTCACGTAAGGTACGTGCCCTTGCGGGTTGTGCATGACTCATCATGTGTTGTGTTTAGAGAGGAATGACGAAAGTGGATAGAACGGACCATGTCGCGAAACGGAAAAGTGAAGAAACGACACAAACAGCTAAGGGTCCGCACGGGAGCGAACCGTGTCACATAAGGTACGTGCCCTCGCGGGTTGTGCATGAGTCATCATGTGTTGTGTTGAGAGAGGAAAGACGAATGTGGGTAGGATGGAATATGTTGCGAAACGGAAATGTGAAGAAACGACACAGACAGCTAAGGGTTCACACGGGAGCCAACCGTGTCACGTAAGGTACGTGCCCTCGTGGGTTGTGCATGACTCATCATGTGTTGTGTTGAGAGAGGAAAGACGAAAGTGGGTAGGATGGACAACGATGTGAAACGGAAAAGTGATGAAACGACACAGACAGCTAAGGGTGCGTGCTGGAGCCAATCGTGTCACGTAAGGTACGTCCCCTCGCGGGTTGTGCATGACTCATCATGTGTTGTGTTGAGAGAGGAAAGACGAAAGTGGGTAGGATGGAATATGTCGGGAAATGAAAAAGTGAAAGAACGACACAGACAGCTAAGGGTTCGCGCGGGAGCCAACCGTGTCATGTAAGGTACGCGCCCTCGCGGGTTGTGCATGACTCATCATGTGTTGTGTTGAGAGAGGAAATACGGAAGTGGGTAGGATGGACTATGTCGTGTAACGGAAAAGTGAAGAAACGACACAGACAGATAAGGGTCCGCACGGGAGCCAACCATGTCACATAAGGTACGTGCCCTTGCGGGTTGTGCATGACTCATGATGTGTTGTGTTGAGAGAGGAATGACGAAAATGGGTAGAACGGACAATGTCGCGAAACGGAAAAGTGAAGAAACGACACAGACTGCTAAGGGTCCGCGTGGGAACAAAACGTGTCACGTAAGGTACGTGCCCTCGCGGGTTGGGCAGGGCTCATCATGTGTTGTGTTGAGAGAGGAAAGACGAAAGTGCGTAGGATGGACTATGTCGCTCAACGGAAAAGTGAAGAAACGACAAAGACAGCCAAGGGTTCGCCCGGGAGACAACCGTGTCACGTAAGGTATGTGCCCTCGCGGAATGTGCATGACTCATCATGTGTTGTGTTGAGAGAGGAAATACGAAAGTGGGCAGGATGGACTATGTCGCGAAACGGAAAAGGATGAAACGACACAGACAGCTAAGGGTCCGCGCGGGAGCCAACAGTGTCACATAAGGAACGTGCCCTCGTGGGTTGTGCGTGACTCATCATGTGAGTGTTGAGAGAGGAAAGACGAATGTGGGTAGGATGGACTATGTCGCCAAATGGAAAATTGAAGAAACGACACAGACAGCTAAGGGTTCGCACGGGAGCCAACCGTGTTACATAAGGTACGTGCCCTCGTGGGTTGTGCATGACTCATCATGTGTTGTGTTGAGAGAGGAAAGACGAATGTGGGTAGGATGGAATATGTCGTGAAACGGAATAGTGAAGAAACGACACAGACAGCTAAGGATCCGCGCGGGAGCCAACCGTAGCACATAAGGTACATGCCCTCATGGGTTGTGCATGACTCATCATGTGTTGTGTTGAGAGAGGAAAGACAAAAGTGGGTAGGATGGACTATGTCGCAAAACAGAGAAGTGAAGAAACGACACAGAGAGCTAAGGGTCCGTGCGGGAGCCAACTGTGTCACGTAAGGTACATGCCCTCGTGGGTTGTGCATGACTCATCATGTGTTGTGTTGAGAGAGGAAACACGAAAGTGGGTAGGATGGACTATGTCGCGAAACGGAAATGTGAAGAAATGACACAGACAGCTAAGTGTCCGCACGGGAGCAAACCGTGTCACGTAAGGTACGTGCCCTCGCGGGTTGTGCAAGACTCATCATGTGTTGTGTTGAGAGAGGAAAGAAGAAAGTGGGTAGGATGGACTATATCGCGAAACGGAAAAGTGAAGAAACGACACAGACAGCTAAGGGTCCGCTCAGGAGCCAACCGTGTCACATCAGGTACGTGCCCTCGCAAGTTGTACATGACTCATCATGCGTTGTGTTGAGAGAGGAAATACGAAAGTGGGCAGGATGGACTATGTCGCGAAACGGAAAAGGGATGAAACGACACAGACAGCTAAGGGTCCGCGCGGGAGCCAACAGTGTCACATAAGGAACGTGCCCTCGTGGGTTGTGCGTGACTCATCATGTGAGTGTTGAGAGAGGAAAGACGAATGTGGGTAGGATGGACTATGTCGCCAAATGGAAAATTGAAGAAACGACACAGACAGCTAAGGGTTCGCACGGGAGCCAACCGTGTTACATAAGGTATGTGCCCTCGTGGGTTGTGCATGACTCATCATGTGTTGTGTTGAGAGAGGAAAGACGAATGTGGGTAGGATGGAATATGTCGTGCAACGGAAAAGTGAAGAAACGACATAGACAGCTAAGGATCCGCGCGGGGGCCAACCGTAGCACATAAGGTACATGCCCTCATGGGTTGTGCATGACTCATCATGTGTTGTGTTGAGAGAGGAAAGACAAAAGTGGGTAGGATGGACTATGTCTCAAAACGGAAAAGTGAATAAACGACACAGACAGCTAAGGGTCCGCGCGGGATCCGACCGTGTCACGTAAGGTACGTGCCCTTGCGGGTTGTGCATGACTCATCATGTGTTGTGTTGAGAGAGGAATGACGAAAGTGGGTAGAACGGCCTATGTCGCGAAACGGAAAAGTGAAGAAACGACACAAACAGCTAAGGGTCCGCACGGGAGCCAACCGTGTCACATAAGGTACGTGCTATCGCGGGTTGTGCATGACTCATCATGTGTTGTGTTGAGAGAGGAAAGACGAAAGTGGGTAGGATGGACTATGTTGCGAAACGGAAAAGTGAAGAAACGACACAGACAGCTAAGGGTTCACACGGGAGCCAACCGTGTCACGTAAGGTACGTGCCCTCGCGGGTTGTGCATGACTCATCATGTGTTGTGTTGAGAGAGGAAAGACGAAAGTGGGTAGGATGGACAATGTCGTGAAACGGAAAAAGTGAAGAAACGACACAGACAGCTAAGGGTCCGCGCGGGAGCCAACCGTGTCACATAAGGTACGTGCCCTCGCGGGTTGTGCATGTCTCATCATGTGTTGTGTTGAGAGAGGAAAGACGAAAGTGGCAGGATGGACTATGTCGCGAAACGGAAAAGTGAAGAAACGACACAGACAGCTAAGGGTCCGCGCGGGAGCCAACCCTGTCATGTAAGGTACGCGCCCTCGCGGGTTGTGCATGACTCATCATGTGTTGTGTTGAGAGAGGAAAGACGGAAGTGGGTAGGATGGACTATGTCGCGAAATGGAAAAGTGAAGAAACGACACAGACAGATAAGGGTCCGCACGGGAGCCAACCATGTCACATAAGGTACGTGCCCTTGCGGGTTGTGCATGACTCATGATGCGTTGTGTTGAGAGAGGAATGACGAAAGTGGGTAGAACGGACTATGTCGCGAAACGGAAAAGTGAAGAAACGACACAGACAGCTAAGGGTCGGCGTGGGAGCAAAACTTGTCACGTAAGGTACGTGCCCTCGCGGGTTGTGCATGGCTCATCATGTGTTGTGTTGAGAGAGGAAAGACGAAAGTGGGTAGGATGGACTATGTCGCTCAACGGAAAAGTGAAGAAACGACACAGACAGATAAGGGTCCGCATGGGAGCCAACCGTGTCACATAAGGTACGTGCCCTTGCGGGTTGTGCATGACTCATCATGTGTTGTGTTGAGAGAGGAATGACGAAAGTGGATAGAATGGAATATGTCGCGAAATGGAAAATTGAAGAAACGGCACAGACAGCTAAGGGTCCGCGCGGGAGCAAAACGTGTCACGTAAGTTACGTGCCCTAGCGAGTTGTGCATGGCTCATCATGTGTTGTGTTGAGAGAGGAAAGACGAAAGTGGGTAGGATGGACTATGTCGCACAACGGAAAAGTGAAGAAACGACACAGACAGCCAAGGGTGAGCGCGGGAGCCAACCGTGTCACGTAAGGTACGTGCCCTCGCAGGTTGTGCATGACTCATCATGTGGTGTGTTGAGAGAGGAAAGACGTAAGTGGGTAGGATGGACTAGGTCGCACAACGGAAAAGTGAAGAAACGACACAGACAAAAAAGGGTGCGCGCGGGGGCCAACCGTGTCACGTAAGGTACGTGCCCTTGAGGGTTGTGCATGACTCATCATGTGTTGTGTTGAGAGAGGAAAGACGAAAGTGGGATTGAATGGACTATGTCGCGAAACGTAAAAGTGAAGGAACGACACAGACAGCTAAGGGTCCAGCGGGGGCCAACAGTGTCACGTAAGGTACGTGCCCTCGGGGGTTGTACATGACTCATCGTGTTGTGTTGAGAGAGGAATGACGAAAGTGGCTAGGATGGACTATGTCGGGAAACGGAAAAGTGAGGAAACGGCACAGACAGCTAAGGGTCCGCGCGGGAGCCAACTGTGTCGCGTAAGGTACGTGCCCTCGCGGGTTGTGCATGACTCATCATGTGTTGTGTTGAGAGAGGAATGACGAAAGTGGGTAGAATAGACTATGTCGCGAAACGGAAAAGTGAAGAAACGACACAGACAGCTAAGGGTCCGCGCGGGAGCCATCCGTGTCACGTAAGGTACGTGCCCTCGCAGGTTGTGCATGACTCATCATGTGTTGTGTACAGAGAGGAAAGACGAAAGTGGGTAGGATGGACTATGTCGCGAAACGGAAATGTGAAGAAATGACACAGACAGCTAAGTGTCCGCGCGGGAGCAAACCGTGTCACGTAAGGTACGTGCCCTCGCGGGTTGTGCATGACTCATCATGTGTTGTGTTGAGAGAGGAAAGAAGAAAGTGGGTAGGATGGACTATATCGCGAAACGGAAAAGTGAAGAAACGACACAGACAGCTAAGGGTCCGCGCAGGAGCCAACCGTGTCACATAAGGTACGTGCCCTCGCAAGTTGTACATGACTCATCATGCGTTGTGTTGAGAGAGGAAAGACGAAAGTGGGTAGGATGGACTATGTCGCGAAATGGAAAAGTGAAGAAACGACACAGACAGCTAAGAGTCCGCGCGAGAGCCAACCGTGGCACGTAAGGTACGTGCCCTCGCGGGTTGTGCATGACTCATCATGTGTTGTGTTGAGAGAGGAAAGACGAAATTGGGTAGGATGGACTATGTCGCGAAATGGAAAAGTGAAGAAACGACACAGACAGCTAAGGGTCCGCGCAGGAGCCAACCGTGTCACATAAGGGACGTGCCTTCGTGGGTTGCCCATGACTCATCATGTGTTGTGTTGAGAGAGGAATGACGAATGTGTGTAGGATGGACTATGTCGCGAAAAGGAAAATTGAAGAAACGACACAGACAGCTAAGGGTCCGCGCGGGAGCCAACCGTGTCACATAAGGACCGTGCCCTCGTGGGTTGTGCATGACTCATCATGTGTTGTGTTGAGAGAGGAAAGACGAATGTGGGTAGGATGGCCTATGTCGCGAAATGGAAAATTGAAGAAACGACACAGACAGCTAAGGGTCCGCGCGGGAGCCAACCGTGTCACGTACGGTACGTGCCCTTGCGGGTTGTGCATGACTCATCATGTGTTGTGTTGAGAGAGGAATGACGAAAGTGGATAGAACGGACTATGTCGCAAAACGGAAAAGTGAAGAAACGACACAAACAGCTAAGGGTCCGCACGGGAGCGAACCGTGTCACATAAGGTACGTGCCCTCGCGGGTTGTGCATGAGTCATCATGTGTTGTGTTGAGAGAGGAAAGACGAATGTGGGTAGGATGGACTATGTTGCGAAACGGAAAAGTGATGAAACGACACAGACAGCTAAGGGTGCGTGCTGGAGCCAACCGTGTCACGTAAGGTACGTCCCCTCGCGGGTTGTGCATGACTCATCATGTGTTGTGTTGAGAGAGGAAAGACGAAAGTGGGTAGGATGGAATATGTCGGGAAATGAAAAAGTGAAAGAACGACACAGACAGCTAAGGGTCCGCGCGGGAGCCAACCGTGTCATGTAAGGTACGCGCCCTCGCGGTTGTGCATGACTCATCATGTGTTGTGTTGAGAGAGGAAATACGGAAGTGGGTAGGATGGACTATGTCGCGTAACGGAAAAGTGAATAAACGACACAGACAGATAAGGGTCCGCACGGGAGCCAACCATGTCACATAAGGTACGTGCCCTTGCGGGTTGTGCATGACTCATGATGTGTTGTGTTGAGAGAGGAATGACGAAAATGGGTAGAACGGACTATGTCGCGAAACGGGAAAGTGAAGAAACTAAACAGACAGCTAAGGGTCCGCGTGGGAGCAAAACGTGTCGCGTAAGGTACGTGCCCTCGCGGGTTGTGCATGACTCATTATGTGTTGTGTTGAGAGAGGAAAGCCGAAAGTGGGTAGGATGGACTATGTCGCAAAACGGAAAAGTGAAGAAACGACACAGACAGCTAAGGGTCCGCGCAGGATCCGACCGTGTGACGTAAGGTACGTGCCCTTGCGGGTTGTGCATGACTCATCATGTGTTGTGTTGAGAGGGGAATGACGAAAGTGGGTAGAACGGCCTATGTCGCGAAACGGAAAAGTGAAGAAACGACACAAACAGTAAGGGTCCGCACGGGAGCCAACCGTGTCACATAAGGTACGTGCCATCGCTGGTTGTGCATGACTCATCATGTGTTGTGTTGAGAGAGGAAAGACGAAAGTGGGTAGGATGGACTATGTTGCGAAACGGAAAAGTGAAGAAACGACACAGACAGCTAAGGGTTCACACGGGAGCCAACCGTGTCACGTAAGGTACGTGCCCTCGCGGGTTGTGCATGACTCATCATGTGTTGTGTTGAGAGAGGAAAGACGAAAGTGGGTAGGATGGACAATGTCGTGAAACGGAAAAGTGAAGAAACGACACAGACAGCTAAGGGTCCGCGCGGGAGCCAACCGTGTCACATAAGGTACGTGCCCTCGCGGGTTGTGCATGTCTCATCATGTGTTGTGTTGAGAGAGGAAAGACGAAAGTGGGCAGGATGGACTATGTCGCGAAACGGAAAAGAGAAGGAACGACACAGACAGCTAAGGGTCCGCGCGGAAGCCAACCGTGTCACGTAAGGTACGTGCCCTCGCGGGTTGTGCATAACTCATCATGTGTTGTGTTGTGAGAGGAAAGAAGAAAGTGGGTAGGATGGACTATGTCGCAAAATGGAAAAGTGAAGAAACGACACAGACAAATAAGGGTCCGCGCGGGAGCCAACCGTGTCACATAAGGTACGTGCCCTAGTGGGTTGTGCATGACTCATCATGTGTTGTGTTGAGAGAGGAAAGACAAAAGTGGGTAGGATGGACTATCTGGCAAAACGGAAAAGTGAAGAAACGACACAGACAGCTAAGGATCCGCGCGGGAGCCAACCGTGTCACGTAAGGTACGTGCCCTTGCGAGTTGTGCATGACTCATCATGTGTTGTGTTGAGAGAGGAATGACGAAAGTGGGTAGAACGGACTATGTCGCGAAACGTAAAAGTGAAGAAACGACACAAACAGCTAAGGGTCCGCACGGGAGCCAACCGTATCACATAAGGTACGTGCCCTCGTGGGTTGTGCATGACTCATCATGTGTTGTGTTGAGAGAGGAAAGACGAAAGTGGGTAGGATGGACTATGTCGCTCAACGGAAAAGTGAAGAAACGACAAAGACAGCCAAGGGTGTGCCCGGGAGACAACCGTGTCACGTAAGGTATGTGCCCTCGCGGAATGTGCATAACTCATCATGTGTTGTGTTGAGAGAGGAAAGACGAAAGTGGGCAGGATGGACTACGTCGCGAAACGGAAAAGGGATGAAACGACACAGACAGCTAAGGGTCCGCGCGGGAGCCAACAGTGTCACATAAGGAACGTGCCCTCGTGGGTTGTGCGTGACTCATCATGTGAGTGTTGAGAGAGGAAAGACGAATGTGGGTAGGATGGACTATGTCGCCAAATGGAAAATTGAAGAAACGACACAGACAGCTAAGGGTTCGCACGGGAGCCAACCGTGTTACATAAGGTACGTGCCCTCGCAGGTTGTGCATGACTCATCATGTGTTGTGTTGAGAGAGGAAAGACGAATGTGGGTAGGATGGAATATGTCGTGAAACGGAAAAGTGAAGAAACGACACAGACAGCTAAGGGTCCGCGCGGGAGCCAACCGTGTCACATAAGGAACGTGCCCTCGTGGGTTGTGCATGACTCATCTTGTGTTGTGTTGAGGGAGGAAAGGAGAAAGTTGGTAGGATGGAATATGTCGTGAAACGGAAAAGTGAAGAAACAACACAGACAGCTAAGGGTCCACGCGGGAGCCAACCTTAGCACATAAGGTACGTGCCTTCATGGGTTGTGCATGACTCATCATGTGTTGTGTTGAGAGAGGAAAGACAAAAGTGGGTAGGATGGACTATGTCGCAAAACGGAAAAGTGAAGAAACGACACAGACAGCTAAGGGTCCGCGCGGGATCCGACCGTGTCACGTAAGGTACGTGCCCTTGCGGGTTGTGCATGTCTAATCATGTGTTGTGTTGAGAGAGGAATGACGAAAGTGGGTAGAACGGCCTATGTCGCGAAACGGAAAAGTGAAGAAGCGACACAAACAGCTAAGGGTCTGCACGGGAGCCAACCGTGTCACATAAGGTACTTGCCATCGCGGGTTGTGCATGACTCATCATGTGTTGTGTTGAGAGAGGAAAGACGAAAGTGGGTAGGATGGAGTATGTTGCGAAACGGAAAAGTGAAGAAACGACACAGACAGCTAAGGGTTCACACGGGAGCCAACCGTGTCACGTAGGGTACGTGCCCTCGCGGGTTGTGCATGACTCATCATGTGTTGTGTTGAGAGAGGAAAGACGAAAGTGGGTAGGATGGACAATGTCGAGAAACGGAAAAGTGAAGAAACGACACAGACAGCTAAGGGTCCGCACGGGAGCCAACCGTGTCACATTAGGTACGTGCCCTCGCGGGTTGTGCATGTCTCATCATGTGTTGTGTTGAGGGAGGAAAGACGAAAGTGGGCAGGATGGACTATGTCGCGAAACGGAAAAGTGAAGAAACGACACAGACAGCTAAGGGTCCGCGCGGAAGCCAACCGTGTCACGTAAGGTACGTGCCCTCGCAGGTTGTGCATAACTCATCATGTGTTGTGTTGTGAGAGGAAAGACGAAAGTAGGTAGGATGGACTATGTCGCAAAATGGAAAATTGAAGAAACGACACAGACAGCTAAGGGTCCGCGCGGGAGCCAACCGTGTCACATAAGGTACGTGCCCTAGTGGGTTGTGCATGACTCATCATGTGTTGTGTTGAGAGAGGAAAGACAAAAGTGGGTAGGATGGACTATGTGGCAAAACGGAAAAGTGAAGAAACGACACAGACAGCTAAGGGTCCGCGCGGGAGCCAACCGTGTCACGTAAGGTACGTGCCCTTGCGGGTTGTGCATGACTCATCATGTGTTGTGTTGAGAGAGGAATGACGAATGTGGGTAGAACGGACTATGTCGCGAATCGTATAAGTGAAGAAACGACACAAACAGCTAAGGGTCCGCACGGGAGCCAACCGTATCACATAAGGTACGTGCCCTCGTGGGTTGTGCATGACTCATCATGTGTTGTGTTGAGAGAGGAAAGACGAAAGTGGGTAGGATGGACTATGTTGCGAAACGGAAAAGTGAAGAAACGACACAGACAGCTAAGGGTTCACACGGGAGCCAAACGTGACACGTAAGGAACGTGCCCCCGCGGGGTGTGCATGACTGATCATGTGTTGTGGTGTGAGAGGAAAGACGAAAGTGGGTAGGATGGACAGTGTCGTGAAACGGAAAAGTGAGGAAACGACACAGACAGCTGAGGGTCCGCGCGGGAGCCAACCGTGTCACATAAGGTACGGTCCCTCGCGGGTTGTGCATGTCTCATCATGTGTTGTGTTGAGATAGGAAAGACGAAAGTGGGCAGGATGGACTATGTCGCGAAACGGAAAAGTGAAGAAACGACACAGACAGCTAAGGGTCCGCGCGGGAGCCAACCGTGTCACATAAGGAACGTGCCCTCGTGGGTTTTGCATGACTCATCATGTGTTGTGTTGAGAGAGGAAAGACGAATGTGGGTAGGATGGACTATGTCGCGAAATGGAAAATTGAAGAAACGACACAAACAGCTAAGGGTCCGCGCGGGAGCCAACCGTGTCACATAAGGTACGTGCCCTGGGGGGTTGTGCATGTCTCATCATGTGTTGTGTTGAAAGAGGAAAGACGAAAGTGGGCAGGATGGACTATGTCGCGAAACGAAAAAGTGAAGAAACGACACAGACAGCTAAGGGTCCGCGCGGGAGCCAACCGTGTCACATAAGGAACGTGCCCTCGTGGGTTGTGCATGACTCATCATGTGTTGTGTTGAGAGAGGAAAGACGAATGTGGGTAGGATGGACTATGTCACGAAATGGAAAATTGAAGAAACGATACAGACAGCTAAGGGTCAGCGCGGGAGCCAACCGTGTCACATAAGGTACGTGCCCTCGTGGGTTGTGCACGACTCATCATGTGTTGTGTTGTGAGAGGAAAGACGAACGTGGGTAGGATGGACTATGTCGCGAAATGGAAAATTGAAGAAACGACACAGACAGCTAAGGGTCAGCGCGGGAGCCAACCGTGTCACATAAGGTACGTGCCCTCGTGGGTTGTGCATGACTCATCATGTGTTGTGTTGAGAGAGGAAAGACGAATGTGGGTAGGATGGACTATGTCGCGAAATGTAAAATTGAGGAAACGACACAGACAGCTAAGGGTCAGCGCGGGAGCCAACCGTGTCACATAAGGTACGAGCCCTCGTGGGTTGTGCATGACTCATCATGTGTTGTGTTGTGAGAGGAAGGACGAATGTGGGTAGGATGGACTATGTCGCGAAATGGAAAATTGAAGAAACGACACAGACAGCTAAGGGTCCGCGCGGGAACCAACCGTGTCACATAAGGAACGTGCCCTCGTGGGTTTTGCATGACTCATCATGTGTTGTGTTGAGAGAGGAAAGACGAATGTGGGTAGGACGGACTATGTCGCGAAATGGAAAATTGAAGAAACGACACAGACAGCTAAGGGTCAGCGCAGGAGCCAACCGTGTCACATAAGGAACGTGCCCTCGTGGGTTGTGCACGACTCATCATCTGTTGTGTTGTGAGAGGAAAGACGAACGTGGGTAGGCTGGACTATGTCGCGAAATGGAAAATTGAAGAAACGACACAGACAGCTAAGGGTCCGCGCGGGAGCCAACCGTGTCACATAAGGTACGTGCCCTCGCGAGTTGTGCATGTCTCATCAAGTGTTGTGTTGAGAGAGGAAAGCCGAAAGTGGGCAGGATGGACTATGTCGCGAAACAGAAAAGTGAAGAAACGACACAGACAGCTAAGGGTCCGCGCGGGAGCCAACCGTGTCACGTAAGGTACGTGCCCTTGCGGGTTGTGCATGACTCATCATGTGTTGTGTTGAGAGAGGAAAGACGAAAGTGGGTAGGATGGACTATGTTGCGAAACGGAAAAGTGAAGAAACGACACAGACAGCTTAGGGTCCGCGCGGGAGCCAACCGTGTCGTGTAAGGTACGTGCCCTTGCGGGTTGTGCATGACTCATCATGTGTTGTGTTGAGAGATGAAAGACGAAAGTGGGTAGAATGGACTATGTCGCGAAACGGAAAAGTGAAGGAACGACACAGACAAATAAGGGTCCGCGCGGGGGCCAACCGTGTCACGTAAGGTACGTGCCTTCGCGGGTTGTACATGACTCATCGTGTTGTGTTGAGAGAGGAAAGACGAAAGTGGGTAGGATGGACTATGTCGCGAAATGGAAAAGTGAAGAAACGACACAGACAGCTAAGGGTCCGCGCAGGAGCCAACCGTATCACATAAGGTACGTGCCTTCGTGGGTTGCGCATGACTCATCATGTGTTGTGTTGAGAGAGGAATGTCGAATGTGGGTAGGATGGACTATGTTGCGAAACGGAAAAGTGAAGAAACGACACAGACAGCTAAGGGTTCACACGGGAGCCAACCGTGTCACGTAAGGTACGTGCCCTCGTGGGTTGTGCATGACTCATCATGTGTTGTGTTGAGAGAGGAAAGACGAAAGTTGGTAGGATGGACAATGTCGTGAAACGGAAAAGTGATGAAACGACACAGACAGCTAAGGGTGCGTGCTGGAGCCAACCGTGTCACGTAAGGTACGTCCCCTCGCGGGTTCTGCATGACTCATCATGTGTTGTGTTGAGAGAGGAAAGACGATAGTGGGTAGGATGGAATATGTCGGGAAATGAAAAAGTGAAAGAACGACACAGACAGCTAAGGGTCCGCGCGGTAGCCAACCGTGTCATGTAAGGTACGCGCCCTTGCGGGTTGTGCATGACTCATCATGTGTTGTGTTGAGAGAGGAAAGACGGAAGTGGGTAGGATGGACTATGTCGCGTAACGGAAAAGTGAAGAAACGACACAGACAGATAAGGGTCCGCACGGGAGCCAACCATGTTACATGAGGTACGTGCCCTTGCGGGTTGTGCATGACTCATGATGTGTTGTGTTGAGAGAGCAATGACGAAAGTGGGTAGAATGGACTATGTCGCGAAACGGAAAAGTGAAGAAACGACACAGACAGCGAAGGGTCCGCGTGGGAGCAAAACGTGTCACGTAAGGTACGTGCCCTCGCGGGTTGTGCATGGCTCATCATGTGTTGTGTTGAGAGAGGAAAGACGAAAGTGGGTGGGATGGACTATGTCGCTCAACAGAAAAGTGACGAAACGACACAGTCAGCCAAGGGTGCGCGCGGGAGCCAACCGTGTCACGTAAGGTATGTGCCCTCGCGGAATGTGCATGACTCATCATGTGTTGTGTTGAGAGAGGAAAGACGAAAGTGGGCAGGATGGACTATGTCGCGAAACGGAAAAGTGAAGAAACGACACAGACAGCTAAGGGTCCGCACGGGAGCCAACAGTGTCACATAAGGAACGTGCCCTCGTGGGTTGTGCGTGACTCATCATGTGAGTGTTGAGAGAGGAAAGACGAATGTGGGTAGGATGGACTATGTCGCCAAATGGAAAATTGAAGAAACGACACAGACAGCTAAGGTTTCGCACGGGAGCCAACCGTGTCACATAAGGTACGTGCCCTCGCGGGTTGTGCATGACTCATCATGTGTTGTGTTGAGAGAGGAAAGACGAAAGTGGGTAGGATGGAATATGTCGTGAAACGGAAAAGTGAAGAAACGACACAGACAGCTAAGGGTCCGCGCGGGAGCCAACCGTGTCACATAAGGAACGTGCCTTCGTGGGTTGTGCATGACTCATCATGTGTTTTGTTGAGAGAGGAAAGACAAAAGTGGGTAGGATGGACTATGTCGCAAAACGGAAAAGTGAAGAAACGACACAGACAGCTAAGGGTCCGCGCGGGATCCGACTGTGTCACGTAAGGTACGGGCCCTTGCGGGTTGTGCATGACTCATCATGTGTTGTGTTGAGAGAGGATTGACGAAAGTGGGTAGAACGGCCTATGTCGCGAAACGGAAAAGTGAAGAAACGACACAAACAGCTAAGGGTCCACACGGGAGCCAACGATGTCACATAAGGTACGTGCCCTCGTGGGTTGTGCATGACTCATCATGTGTTGTGTTGAGAGAGGAAAGACGATAGTGGGTAGGATGGACAATGTCGTGAAACGGAAAAGTGAAGAAACGACACAGACAGCTAAGTGTCCGCGCGGGAGCCAACCGTGTCACATAAGGTACGTGCCCTCGCGGGTTGTGCATGTCTCATCAAGTGTTGTGTTGAGATAGGAAAGACGAAAGTGGGCAGGATGGACTATGTCGCGAAACGGAAAAGTGAAGAAACGACACAGACAGCTAAGGGTCCGCGCGGAAGCCAACCGTGTCACGTAAGGTACGTGCCCTCGCGGGTTGTGCATAACTCATCATGTGTTGTGTTGTGAGAGGAAAGACGAAAGTGGGTAGGATGGACTATGTCGCAAAATCGAAAAGTGAAGAAACGACACAGACAGCTAAGGGTCCGCGCGGGAGCCAACCGTGTCACATAAGGTACGTGCCCTAGTGGGTTGTGCATGACTCATCATGTGTTGTGTTGAGTGAGGAAAGACGATAGTGGGTAGGATGGACAATGTCGTGAAACGGAAAAGTGAAGAAACGACACAGACAGCTAAGTGTCCGCGCGGGAGCCAACCGTGTCACATAAGGTACGTGCCCTCGCGGGTTGTGCATGTCTCATCAAGTGTTGTGTTGAGATAGGAAAGACGAAAGTGGGCAGGATGGACTATGTCGCGAAACGGAAAAGTGAAGAAACGACACAGACAGCTAAGGGTCCGCGCGGAAGCCAACCGTGTCACGGAAGGTACGTGCCCTCGCGGGTTGTGCATAACTCATCATGTGTTGTGTTGTGAGAGGAAAGACGAAAGTGGGTAGGATGGACTATGTCGCAAAATCGAAAAGTGAAGAAACGACACAGACAGCTAAGGGTCCGCGCGGGAGCCAACCGTGTCACATAATGTACGTGCCCTAGTGGGTTGTGCATGACTCATCATGTGTTGTGTTTAGAGAGGAAAGACAAAAGTGGGTAGGATGGACTATGTCGCAAAACGGAAATGTGAAGAAACGACACAGACAGCTAAGGGTCCGTGCGGGAGCCAACCGTGTCACGTAAGGTACGTACCCTTGCGGGTTGTGCATGACTCATCATGTGTTGTGTTGAGAGAGGAATGACGAAAGTGGGTAGAACGGACTATGTCGCGAAACGTAAAAGTGAAGAAACGACACAAACAGCTAAGGGTCCGCACGGGAGCCAACCGTGTCACATAAGGTACGTGCCCTCGTGGGTTGTGCATGACTCATCATGTGTTGTGTTGAGAGAGGAAAGACGAAAGTGGGTAGTGTGGTGTCACCGCCAGACACCACACTTGCTAGGTGGTAGCTTAAATCGGCCGCGGTCCATTTAGTACATGTCGGACCCGCGTGTCGCCACTGTGTAGTCGCAGACCTAGCGCCACCACCAAGGCAGGTCTCGTGATACGAGAGAGCACTCGCCCCAGTTGTACGAGAACCTAGCTACCGCCCAGTTGTACGAGAACCTAGCTACCGCCCAGTTGTACGAGAACCTAGCTACCGACCAGATGTACGAAGCCTTTCTCTCTCATTAGCCGAGAGACAGAATAGCCATCAGCTAAGTTAATGGCTACGAACTAGCAAGGCGCCATTTGTATCAGTGCCTATAGCTTACGAGTATTCAAGAGAGATGTATTCCAAGGACTAATTAAAAGATAAGTAATAAGCATCTACATACTTTTCTTCTTATTCATTTATAAGTTCTCATGTTCCAGACTTCACGCCCGTCGGCGTTAGCCTTGCGTGCCCTATCGGCTACAGCGTTAGTCTAGCGTTCATTTTCAGCCATCTCAACTTCACGGTGTCGGCCCAGATACCGACACAACATTGGCGACGATTTAAAGTGTTCTGATTGCTTACATTTAATTGTGTCATGGCTTCGCCACATTCTCCAGATGTACTGTCCGAATTTTATCGCTTGCAGAATCAGCAGACGCAGGCGTTACTGGATGCCCTTGGACAGCTCGTCCAGGGTCAACGTACCATTCAAACCGATGCGGCCGCCGCCGCTTCTTCGCTACCGCTGCCACTAAACGCTGTTGCACCTCCCTTTCGACCATACGTGGCAGCCGATGAGACGTGGCAAGAGTGGTCTCGCCAGTTCAACTTCCACCTTGCTGCCTACAGAATTCAAGGTAATGAGCGGCAGCCGTTTTTGCTTTCTTGTGTCGGTGTGTCCACATACCGTGTGATAGTGAAATTGTTTCCCCGACGCGACGTAGCAACTCTGTCCTACGAGGAAACTTTGTCTGCATTAGATGCCTATTTCAAAGAAACAGTTAATGTGGTTGCCAAACGGTATACGTTTTTTCGTACAAAACGTACGGCCGGTCAAACTAATAGGGAGTGGGTAGCAACATTGCAAGGACTTACTAGGGACTGTGCCTTTGAATGTGACTGTGGTCTTTCTTATTCAGATACAATGGTGCGTGATGCAATTGCACAGAACGTTTCTGATGTTCGCATACGGGAGAAAATTTTGAAACTAGTTAATCCCTCCCTTCAACAAGTGATAGACATATTGGATAGACAGGACACACTTGACTGTGCTCAGGAATCTTTTGAAACTTCGCCAGCCGTGTGTAACATAAACCGGCCCGCTGGACGCGCTGCGCGGCCCGGTAACCGGGCCTTGCGCACGTCGACACAGCGACCGCCGCGTGCTAAACCAGGTGTGCCGCGCCAGCCCACAAATGCAGTGAAATCATGCCCGCAGTGTGCTACTAGACATTCGCGTGAACATTGCCCGTCACGCCAAGCTATTTGCTTTTTCTGCAATAAGAAAGGACATGTTCAAAGTGTTTGCCAGAAAAAGCTCAGATCAGACAATCACAATCATTCCAGGCCCTTTGCTTCGCGCCGGAATCGAACCCAGGACACTCAGGCTCGTGGACCTTCGCCTATGGACATTCATGTCGTTAATTCCGCTTCGTCCAGTGACACTTTCTCTAACAGTAACTGTGTTCGTCCCACAAAAACTGTGCGTCGACGTCGCCGGAAATCACGTCAATTAGCAAGTGATTCTGTACCAGTGTCTGTTCCAATTGCACAAAACAGTCGCTCTTGTCGTCAGCAGAACAATAAACTTTTTGTGGACTTAGACTTTGAAGGCAAAGTGATACCATTCCAGCTCGATACCGGAGCTGCAGTTTCATTGCTCCATCATGACACGTACAAACAACTGGGCAAACCTCCGTTGCGTTCCGCAAATGTTAAGCTAACTACATATTCCGGACAGAAAATTCCTGTGTTAGGACAGTGCAGCCTTCTTGCAACATACAAGGGACAAACAAAACTTGTGTCATTTTACGTTCTTCGTTCTTCTTCTGCAGTGAACTTGTTTGGTCTAGACTTGTTTCAGTTGTTTAACATGTCTATTGTAAATCAGGTGCTATCAGTGAATCCAACTGTGCCTTCAGACAGTGTTTCTAGTGTATGTGAAGAATTTGCAGACATTTTTGCACCGCGCTTAGGTTGCGCTAAAAACTATGAAGCACATTTAGAACTGAAGGTAAACGCGCAACCGAACTTTTACAGGGCGCGCAATGTTCCCCACGCATTGCGTCAGGAGGTCGCAAGAACATTGAACAATGTAGAATCACAAGGTGTGAGTGAATGTGCGCAATGCCTCTTTCATTTCAGCCCCGCTTCCTCGCTTACGCCGTACAGGTGTTCCGTTTCTCTGGACGACGGAATGCGAACGCGCCTTTCGCCAGTTGAAAACGGCGTTGCTTTCTAATACTTGCCTTACGCCATTCGATCCCCAGAAACCCCTTTTGTTGATGGTAGATGCATCGGATTTCGGGATCGGTGCTGTGCTTGCGCACAAAGTTGGCTCCCATGATCGCCCTATTGCCTTTGCGTCCAAATTGCTCTCGTCTGCGCAAAGAAGTTATTCACAGATAGAGAAAGAAGCTTTGGCTCTCGTGTTTGGTGTTACTAAGTTCCATGATTTCTTGTATGGTCGTCACTTTACCATCATCACAGACCACAAACCTTTGACATCGCTTTTTCATCCGACCAAGCCTGTACCTCCACGTACAGCGCAGAAATTCATTCGCTGGTCTATTTTCCTCTCGCAGTACCGCTACGATATCTTGTATCGGTCCACTGCTAAGCACGGAAACGCCGATGCGTTGTCCCGTTTGCCTGTTGCTGAGGATAAAGCATTCGATTCTTCCGAACTTGCTTGCATGTTCATTGATTCGGAAACCGATGAAGTGGTCGAATCGTTTCCGATTGATTTTCGTCGTGTCGCTACAGCCACAGCTGCTGACCCTTCCTTGCTACTGTTTTACGTTTTGTTGCTACGCAATGGCCTTTGTCAAAGTCTCGGATCGAGGATCCGTTGGTTCGCCGATTTTTTGCTCACAAGGAGAGACTTTTTGTTCGACGTGGTGTTTTGTTGTTGCGTTCTGATAATGATCAGTCCAGAGTCGTGGTCCCACGTTCGTTACAGTCCTCTGTTTTACGGCTTCTTCACCAAGGACATTGGGGTATAGTGCGAACGAAACAACTTGCTCGTCAGCACTGTACTTGGTTCGGAATCGATGCTGCGATTACGAATATGTGTTCTTCGTGCCCGGCATGTGCCGAACAACAGTCCGCACCGCCGCGGAAAGTCTTTGCGTGGCCAAAAGCCACTTCCCCTTGGCAACGCTTGCACATTGATTTTGCTGGTCCATTCTGGAATGCTCGATGGTTGGTTCTGGTCGACGCCTTCAGTAATTTTCCTTTTGTTGTCCGGATGTCTTCCACGACGTCCTCTGCCACCATCCAAGCGTTGTCTGCTATCTTTTGCATTGAAGGTCTTCCGCAGACTATTGTTTCCGACAATGGCCCACAATTCATGTCCGCGGAATTTCAGTCATTCTGCCAGGCCAATGGTATTCAACATCTGACATCCGCGCCGTTTTCGCCTCAGTCAAACGGTGCCGCTGAACGATTGGTCCGGACTTTCAAGTCACAGATGTTGAAATTGAAAGAGGCGCATTCTCGGGAGGACGCATTGTTGCTCTTTTTGTCTTCGTATCGCTCTCAGCCCCGAGATGGTCGCTCGCCGGCTGAGTTGCTCCACGGTCGTCCTCATCGCACCTTGATGTCTTTGCTGCATCCGCCGCATCAGGTTCCTGTGCAGCGGCAGACTCCTGCTTTTGCTCCAGGCGACGTTGTATTTTATCGCAACTATCGCGGTTCACGGCGTTGGCTCGCAGGGCGCATTCTTCGCTGCCTCGGCCGCGCGATGTATTTGGTTTTGGGGGCCTCTGGTGAGGTGCGTCGGCATCTCAATCAGCTGCGCCTCTGTCGTCGCTCGGGTTCTGCCGCTCCCCGTCTGCTTTCAGCGACGGTGCCGTCCGGGCAGCGCCCTGGGGACCCATCTACTGGCTCGCCTCATCCCCAGGTGTTACCGACGATGCCTTCCATTTTGCCCGATGGCAACGCGCCGCCGCCGACGCAGCAGCAGCAGCCGCCGCCGCCGCCGCTTGTTCTCCCGCCGGCGCCGCCCGCATTCGACGCTTCGTTACAGCCGCCAAGCGCCTCCCAGGGTCACGCGCCGCCGATCGCTTCCCGTGACCAGCTGTCCTCCGCCATGGACCTCCCGCCCGCTCCGGACCACATGACGTCATCGCGCGTCGGCTACCCCGACGCAATGGAGGTTGATCCTTCGGTCACTCCTGTCTCTTTACGGGCGCATACACCGCATGTTGACGTGCACCCTGGACTAGTTTTTCAGGCGTTTCCTAGCTCCCCTCGGACCGTATGGCCGGGTGCGGGTAGCACAGCCTCGCCTGTTGTTAGGCTCCCCACCTCATCGCATACGTCAACATGTGGTCCTCCCCACGGCGGGCGGAAGCCTTATCACACAACCGTTCGCCGATTTGCGGGGGAGGAATGTGGTGTCACCGCCAGACACCACACTTGCTAGGTGGTAGCTTAAATCGGCCGCGGTCCATTTAGTACATGTCGGACCCGCGTGTCGCCACTGTGTAATCGCAGACCTAGCGCCACCACCAAGGCAGGTCTCGTGATACGAGAGAGCACTCGCCCCAGTTATACGAGAACCTAGCTACCGCCCAGTTGTACGAGAACCTAGCTACCGCCCAGTTGTACGAGAACCTAGCTACCGACCAGATGTACGAAGCCTTTCTCTCTCATTAGCCGAGAGACAGAATAGCCATCAGCTAAGTTAATGGCTACGAACTAGCAAGGCGCCATTTGTATCAGTGCCTATAGCTTACGAGTATTCAAGAGAGATGTATTCCAAGGACTAATTAAAAGATAAGTAATAAGCATCTACATACTTTTCTTCTTATTCATTTATAAGTTCTCATGTTCCAGACTTCACGCCCGTCGGCGTTAGCCTTGCGTGCCCTATCGGCTACAGCGTTAGTCTAGCGTTCAATTTCAGCCATCTCAACTTCACGGTGTCGGCCCAGATACCGACACAACAGGTAGGATGGACTATGTTGCGAAACGGAAAAGTGAAGAAACGACACAGACAGCTAAGGGTTCACACGGGAGCCAAACGTGTCACGTAAGGAACGTGGCCCCGCGGGTTTTGCATGACTGATCATGTGTTGTGTTGAGAGAGGAAAGACGAAAGTGGGTAGGATGGACAGTGTCGTGAAACGGAAAAGTGAAGAAACGACACAGACAGCTGAGTGTCTGCGCGGGAGCCAACCGTGTCACATAAGGTACGTGCCCTCGCGGGTTGTGCATGTCTCATCATGTGTTGTGTTGAGATAGGAAAGACGAAGGTGGGCAGGATGGACTATGGCGCGAAACGGAAAAGTGAAGAAACGACACAGCCAGCTAAGGGTCCGCGCGGGAGCCAACCGTGTCACATAAGGAACGTGCCCTCGTGGGTTTTGCATGACTCATCATGTGTTGTGTTGAGAGAGGAAAGACGAATGTGGGTAGGATGGACTATGTCGCGAAATGGAAAATTGAAGAAACGACACAAACAGCTAAGGGTCCGCGCGGGAGCCATCCGTGTCACATAAGGTACGTGCCATCGGGGGTTGTGCATGTCTCATCATGTGTTGTGTTGAGAGAGGAAAGACGAAAGTGGGCAGGATGGACTATGTCGCGAAACGGAAAAGTGAAGAAACGACACAGACAGCTAGGGGTCCACGCGGGAGCCAACCGTGTCACATAAGGAACGTGCCCTCGTGGGTTGTGCATGACTCATCATGTGTTGTGTTGAGAGAGGAAAGACGAATGTGGGTAGGATGGACTATGTCGCGAAATGGAAAAGTGAAGAAACGACACAGACAGCTAAGGGTCCGCGCGGGAGCCAACCGTGTCACATAAGGTACGTGCCTCGCGGGTTGTGCATGTCTCGTCATGTGTTGTGTTGAGAGAGGAAAGACGAAAGTGGGCAGGATGGACTATGTCGCGAAACGGAAAAGTGAAGAAACGACACAGACAGCTACGGGTCCGTGTGGGAGCCAACCATGTCACATAAGGAACGTGCCCTCGTGGGTTGTGCATGACTCATCATGTGTTGTGTTGAGAGAGGAAAGACGAATGTGGGTAGGACGGACTATGTCGCGAAATGGAAAATTGAAGAAACGACACAGACAGCTAAGGGTCAGCGCGGGAGCCAACCGTGTCACATAAGGAACGTGCCCTCGTGGGTTGTGCACGACTCATCATGTGTTGTGTTGTGAGAGGAAAGACGAACGTGGGTAGGATGGACTATGTCGCGAAATGGAAAATTGAAGAAACGACACAGACAGCTAAGGGTCCGCGCGGGAGCCAACCGTGTCACATAAGGTACGTGCCCTCACGGGTTGTGCATGTCTCATCATGTGTTGTGTTGAGAGAGGAAAGACGAAAGTGGGCAGGAGGACTATGTCGCGAAACGGAAAAGTGAAGAAACGACACAGACAGCTAAGGGTCCGCGTGGGAGCCAACCGTGTCACATAAGGAATGTGCCCTCGTGGGTCGTGCATGACTCATCATGTGTTGTGTTGAGAGAGGAAAGACGAATGTGGGTAGAATGGACTATGTCGCGAAATGGAAAAATGAAGAAACGACACAGACAGCTAAGGGTCCGCGCGGGAGCCAACTGTGTCACATAAGGTACGTGCCCTCGCGGGTTGTGCATGACTAATCATGTGTTGTGTTGAGGGGGGAAAGACGAAAGTGGGTAGGATGGAATATGTCGTGAAACGGAAAAGTGAAGAAACGACACAGACAGCTAAGGGTCCGCGCGGGAGCCAACCGTGTCACGTAAGGTACGTGCCCTCGCGGGTTGTGCATGACTCATCATGTGTTGTGTTGTGAGAGGAAAGACGAAAGTGGGTAGGATGGACTATGTCGCAAAATGGAAAAGTGAAGAAACGACACAGACAGCTAAGGGTCCGTGCGGGAGCGAACCGTGTCACATAAGGTATGTGCCCTCGTGGGTTGTGCATGACTCATCATGTGTTGTGTTGAGAGAGGAAAGACAAAAGTGGGTAGGATGGACTATGTCGCCAAATGTAAAAGTGAAGAAACGAAACAGACAGCTAAGGGTCCGTGCGGAAGCCAACCGTGTCACGTAAGGTACGTGCCCTTGCGGGTTGTGCATGACTCATCATGTGTTGTGTTGAGAGAGAAATGACGAAAGTGGGTAGAACGGACTATGTCGCGAAACGCAAAAGTGTAGAAACGACACAAAAAGCTAAGGGTCCGCACGGGAGCCAACCGTGTCACATATGGTACGTGCCCTCGCGGGTTGTGCATGACTCATCATGTGTTGTGTTGAGAGAGGAAAGACGAAAGTGCGTAGGATGGACTATGTTGCGAAACGGAAAAGTGAAGAAACGACACAGACAGCTAAGGGTTCACACGGGAGCCAACCGTGTCACATAAGGTACGTGCCCTCACGGATTGTGCATGTCTCATTATGTGTTGTGTTGAGATAGGAAAGACGAAAGTGGGCAGGATGGACTATGTCGCGAAACGGAAAAGTGAAGAAACGACACAGACAGCTAAAGGTCCGCGCGGGAGCCAACCGTGTCACATAAGGAACGTGCCCTTGTGGGTTGTGCATGACTCATCATGTGTTGTGTTGAGAGAGGAAAGACGAATGTGGGTAGGATGGACTATGTCGCGAAATGGAAAATTGAAGAAACGACACAAACAGCTAAGGGTCCACGCGGGAGCCAAACGTGTCACATAAGGTACGTGCCCTCGCGGGTTGTGCATGTCTCATCATGTGTTGTGTTGAGAGAGGAAAGACGAAATTGGGCAGGATGGACTATGTCGCGAAATGGAAAAGTGAAGAAACGACACAGACAGCTAAGGGTCCGCGTGGGAGCCAACCGTGTCACATAAGGAACGTGACCTCGTGGGTTGTGCATGACTCATCATGTGTTGTGTTGAGAGAAGAAAGACGAATGTGGGTAGGACGGACTATGTCGCGAAATGGAAAATTGAAGAAACGACACAGACAGCTAAGGGTCCGCGCGAGAGCCAACCGTTACACATAAGGTACGTGCCCTCGCGGGTTGTGCATAACTCATCATGTGTTGTGTTGAGGTAGGAAAGACGAAAGTGGGTAGGATGGAATATGTCGTGAAACGGAAAAGTGAAGAAACGTCACAGACAGCTAAGGGTCCGCGCGGGAGCCAACCGTGTCACGTAAGGTACGTGCCCTCGCGGGTTGTGCATACTCATCATGTGTTGTGTTGTGAGAGGAAAGACGAAAGTGGGTAGGATGGACTATGTCGCAAAATGGAAAAGTGAAGAAACGACACAGACAGCTAAGGATCCGCGCGGGAGCCAACCGTGTCACATAAGGTACGTGCCCTCGTGGGTTGTGCATGACTCATCATGGGTTGTGTTGATAGAGGAAAGACAAAAGTGGGTAGGATGGACTATGTCGCTAAACGGAAAAGTGAAGAAAAGACACAGAAAGCTAAGGGTCCGCGCGGGAGCCAACCGTGTCATGTAAGGTACGTGCCCTTGCGGGTTGTGCATGACTCATCATGTGTTGTGTTGAGAGAGGAATCACGAAAGTGGGTAGAACGGACTATGTCGCGAAACGGAAAAGTGAAGAAACGACACAAACAGGTAAGGGTCCGCACGGGAGCCAACCGTGTCACATAAGGTACGTGCCCTCGCGGGTTGTGCATGACTCATCATGTGTTGTGTTGAGAGTGGAAAGACGAAAGTGGGTAGGATGGACTATGTTTGCGGCATGGAAAAGTGAAGAAACGACACAGACCGCTAAGGGTTCACACGGGAGCCAACCGTGTCTCGTAAGGTATGTGCCCTCGCGGGTTGTGCATGTCTCATCATGTGTTGTGTTGAGAGAGGAGAGACGAGAGTGGGCAGGATGGACTATGTCGCGAAATGGAAAATTGAAGAAACGACACAGACAGCTAAGGGTCCGCGCGGGAGCCAACCGTGTCACATAAGGTACGTGCCCTCGCGGTTTGTGCATGTCTCATCATGTGTTGTGTTGAGAGAGGAAAGACGAAAGTGGGCAGGATGGACTATGTCGCGAAACGGAAAAGTGAAGAAACGACAAAGACAGCTAAGGGTCCGCGTGGGAGCCAACAGTGTCACATAAGGAACGTGCCCCTGTGGGTTGTGCATGACTCATCATGTGTTGTGTTGAGAGAGGAAAGACGAATGTGGGTAGGATGGACTATGTCGCGAAATTAAAAATTGAAGAAACGACACAGACAGCTAAGAGTCCGCGCGGGAGCCAACCGTGTCACATAAGGTACGTGCCCTCGCGGGTTGTGCATGTCTCATCGTGTGTTGTGTTGAGAGATGAAAGACGAAAGTGGGCAGGGTGGACTATGTCGCGAAACGGAAAAGTGAAGAAACGACACGGACAGCTAAGGGTCCGCGCGGGAGCCAACCGTGTCACATAAGGAACGTGCCCTCGTGGGTTGTGCATGACTCATCATGTGTTGTGTTGAGAGAGGAAAGACGAACGTGGGTAGGATGACCTATGTCGCGAAATGGAAAATTGAAGAAACGACACAGACAGCTAAGGGTCCGCGCAGGAGCCAACCGTGTCACATAAGGTACGTGCCCTTGCGGGTTGTGCATATCTCATCATGTGTTGTGTTGAGAGAGGAAAGACGAAAGTGGGCAGGATGGACTATGTCGCGAAACGGAAAAGTGAAGAAACGACACAGACAGCTAAGGGTCCGCGTGGGAGCCAACCGTGTCACATAAGGAACGTGCCCTCGTGGGTTGTGCATGACTCATCATGTGTTGTGTTGAGAGAGGAAAGACGAATGTGGGTAGGATGGACTATGTTGCGAAATGGAAAATTGAAGAAACGACACAGACAGCTAAGGGTCCGCGCAGGAGCCAACTGTGTCACATAAGGTACGTGCCCTCGCGGGTTGTGCATGACTCATCATGTGTTGTGTTGTGAGAGGAAAGACGAAAGTGGGTAGGATGGACTATGTCGCAAAATGGAAAAGTGAAGAAACGACACAGACAGCTAAGGGTCCGCGCGGGAGCCAACCGTGTCACATAAGGTACGTGCCCTCGTGGGTAGTGCATGACTCATCATGTGTTGTGTTGAGAGAGGAAAGACAAAAGTGGGTTGGATGGACTATGTCGGAAAACGGAAAAGTGCAGAAACGACACAGACAGCTAAGGGTCCGTGCGGGAGCCAACCGTGTCACGTAAGGTACGTGCCCTTGCGGGTTGTGCATGACTCATCATGTGTTGTGTTGAGAGAGGAATGACGAAAGTGGGTAGAACGGACTATGTCGCGAAACGGAAAAGTGAGGAAATGACACAAAAAGCTAAGGGTCCGCACGGGAGCCAACCGTGTCACATAAGGTACGTGCCCTCGCGGATTGTGCATGACTCATCATGTGTTGTGTTGAGAGAGGAAAGACGAAAGTGGGTAGGATGGACTATGCTGCGAAACGGAAAAGTGAAGAAACGACACAGACAGCTAAGGGTTCACACGGGAGCCAACCGTGTCACGTAAGGTACGTGCCCTCGCGGGTTGTGCATGTCTCATCATGTGTTGTGTTGAGAGAGGAAAGACGAAAGTGGGCAGGATGGACTATGTCGCGAAATGGAAAATTGAAGAAACGACACAGACAGCTAAGGGTCCGCGCGGGAGCCAACCGTGTCACATAATGTACGTGCCCTCGCGGGTTGCGCATGACTCATCATGTGTTGTGTTGAGGGAGGAAAGACGAAAGTGGGTAGGATGGAATATGTCGTGAAACGGAAAAGTGAAGAAACGACACAGACAGCTAAGGGTCCGCGCGTGACCCAACCGTGTCACGTAAGGTACGTGCCCTCGCGGGGGGTGCATGACTCATCATGTGTTGTGTTGAGGGAGCAATGACAAAAGTGGGTAGGATGGACTATGTCGCAAAACGGAAAAGTGAAGAAACGACACAAACAGATAAGGGTCCGCGCGGGAGCCAACCGTGTCACATAAGGTACGTGCCCTCGTGGGTAGTGCATGACTCATCATGTGTTGTGTTGAGAGAGGAAAGACGAATGTGGATAGGATGGACTATGTCGCGAAATGGAAAATTGAAGAAACGACACAGACAGCTAAGGGTCCGCGCGGGAGCCACCCGTGTCACATAAGGTACGTGCCCTCGCGGGATGTGCATGTCTCATCATGTGTTGTGTTGAGAGAGGAAAGACAAAAGTGGGCAGGACGGACTATGTCGCGAAACGGAAAAGTGAAGAAACGACACAGACAGCTAAGGGTCCGCGTGGGAGCCAACCGTGTCACATAAGGAACGTGACCTCGTATGTTGTGCACGACTCATCATGTGTTGTGTTGAGAGAGGAAAGACGAATGTGGGTAGGACGGACTATGTCGCGAAATGGAAAATTGAAGAAACGACACAGACAGCTAAGGGTCCGCGCGGGAGCCAACCGTGTCACATAAGGTACGTACCCTCGCGGGTTGTGCATGACTCATCATGTGTTGTGTTGAGGGAGGAAAGACGAAAGTGGGTAGGATGGAATATGTCGTGAAACGGAAAAGTGAAGAAACGACACAGACAGCTAAGGCTCCCCGCGGGAGCCAACCGTGTCACGTAAGGTACGTGCCCTCGCGGGTTGTGCATACTCATCATGTGTTGTGTTGTGAGAGGAAAGACGAAAGTGGGTAGGATGGATTATGTCGCAAAATTGAAAAGTGAAGAAACGACACACACATCTAAGGGTCCGCGCGGGAGCCAACCGTGTCACATAAGGTACGTGCCCTCGTGGGTTGTGCATGACTCATCATGTGTTGTGTTGAGAGAGGAAAGACAAAAGTGGGTAGGATGGACTATGTCGCAAAACGGAAAAGAGAAGGAACGACACAAACAGCTAACGGTCCGCGCGGGAGTCAACCGTGTCACGTAAGGTATGTGCCCTTGCGGGTTGTGCATGACTCATCATGTGTTGTGTTGAGAGAGGCATGACGAAAGTGGGCAGAACGGACTATGTCGCGAAACGGAAAAGTGAAGAAACGACACAAACAGGTAAGAGTCTGCACGGGAGCCAACCGTGTCACATAAGGTACGTGCCCTCGTGGGTTGTGCATTACTCATCATGTGTTGTGTTGAGAGAGGAAAGACGAAAGTGGGTAGGACGGACTATGTTTGCGAAACGGAAAAGTGAAGAAACGACACAGACAGCTAAGGGTTCACACGGGAGCCAACCGTGTCACGTAAGGTATGTGCCCTCGTGAGTTGTGCATGTCTCATCATGTGTTGTGTTGAGAGAGGAAAGACGAAAGTGGGCAGGATGGACTATGTCGCGAAACGGAAAAGTGAAGAAACGACACAGACAGCTAAGGGTTCGCACGGGAGCCAACCGTGTCACATAAGGAACGTGCCCTCGTGGGTTGTGCATGACTCATCATGTGTTGTGTTAGAGAGGAAAGACGAATGTGGGTAGGATGGACTATGTCGCGAAATGGAAAATTGAAGAAACGACACAGACAGCTAAGGGTCCGCGCGGGAGCCAACCGTGTCACATTAGGTACGTGAACTCGCGGGTTGTGCATGACTCATCATGTGTTGTGTTGAGGGAGGAAAGACGAAAGTGGGTTGGATGGAATATGTCGTGAAACGGAAAAGTGAAGAAACGACACCGACAGCTAAGGGTCCTCGCCGGAGCCAACCGTGTCACATAAGGTACGTGCCCTCGCGGGTTGTGCATGACTCATCATGTGTTGTGTCGAGAGAGGAATGACGAAAGTGGGTAGGATGGACTACGTCGCAAAATGGAAAAGTGAAGAAACGACACAGACAGCTAAGGGTCCGCACGGGAGCCAACCGTGACACATAAGGTACGTGCCCTCGTGGGTTGTGCATGACTCATCATGTGTTGTGTTGAGAGAGCAAAGACAAAAGTGGGTAGGATGGACTACGTCGCAAAACGGAAAAGTGAAGAAACGACACAGACAGCTAAGGCTCCCCGCGGGAGCCAACCGTGTCACGTAAGGTACATGCCCTTGCGGGTTGTGCATGACTCATCATGTGTTGTGTTGAGAGAGGAATGACGAAAGTGGGTAGAACGGACTATGTCGCGAAACGTAAAAGTGAAGAAACGACACAAACAGCTATGGGTCCGCACGGGAGCCAACCGTGTCACATAAGGTACGTGCCCCCGCGGGTTGTGCATGACTCATCATGTGTTGTGTTGAGAGAGGAAAGACGAAAATGGGTAGGATGGACAATGTCGCGAAACGGAAAAGTGAAGAGACGACACAGACAGCTAAGGGTCCGCGCTGGAGCCAACCGTGTCACGTAAGGTTCGTGCCCTCACGGGTTGTGCATGACTCACAATGTGTTGTGTTGAGAGAGGAAAGACGAAAGTGGGTAGGATGGAATATGTCGGGAAATGGAAAAGTGAAGAAACGACACAGACAGCTAAGGGTCCGCGCGGGAGCCGACCGTTTCATGTTACGTACGCGCCCTCGCGGGTTGTGCATGACTCATCATGTGTTGTGTTGAGAGAGGAAAGACGGACGTGTGTAGGATGGACTATGTCGCACAACGGAAAAGTGAAGAAACGACACAGACAGCCAAGGGTGCGCGCGGGAGCCAACCATGTCACGTAAGGTACGTGCCCTCGCGGGTTGTGCATGACTCATCATGTGTTGTGTTGAGAGAGGAAAGACGAAAGTGGGTAGGATGGACTATGTCGCACAACGGAAATGTGAAGAAACGACACAGACAAATAAGGGTCCGCGCGGGGGCCAACCGTGTCACGTAAGGTACGTGCCCTTGTGGGTTGTGCATGACTCATCATGTGTTGTGTTGAGAGAGGAAAGACGAAAGTTGGTAGGATGGACTATGTCGCGAAACGGAAAAGTGAAGGAACGACTCAGACAGCTAAGGGTCCGTGCGGGGGCCAACCATGTCACGTAAGGTACGTGCCCTCGCGGGTTGTGCATGAATCATCATGTGTTGTGTTGAGAGAGGAAAGACGAAAGTGGGTAGGATGGACTATGTCGCGAAACGGAAATGTGAAGAAACAACACAGACAGCAAAGGGTCCGCGCGAGAGCCAACCGTGTCATGTAAGGTACGTGCCCTCGCGGGTTGTGCATGACTCATCATGTGTTGTGATGAGAGAGGAAAGACGAAAGTGGGTAGAATGGACTATGTCGCGAAACGGAAAAGTGAAGAAACGACACAGACAACTAAGGGTCCTCGCGGGAGCCAACCGTGTCACATAAGGTACGTGCCCTCACGGGTTGTGCATGACTCATCATGTGTTGTGTTGAGAGAGGAAAGACGAAAGTGGGAAGGATGGACAGTGTCGTGAAACGGAAAAGTGAAGAAACGACACAGACAGCTAAGGGTCTGCGCCGGAGCCAACCGTGTCACATAAGGAACGTGCCCTCGTGGGTTGTGCATGACTCATCATGTGTTGTGTTGAGAGAGGAAAGACGAATGTGGGTAGGATGGACTATGTCGCGAAATGGAAAATTGAAGAAACGACACAGACAGCTAAGGGTCCGCGCGGGAGCCAACCGTGTCACATAAGGTACGTGCCCTCGCGGGTTGTGCATGTCTCATCATGTGTTGTGTTGAGAGAGGAAAGACGAAAGTGGGCAGGATGGACTATGTCGCGAAACGGAAAAGTGAAGAAACGACACAGACAGCTAAGGGTCCGCGTGGGAGCCAACCGTGTCACATAAGGAACGTGACCTCGTGGGTTGTGCATGACTCATCATGTGTTGTGTTGAGAGAGGAAAGACGAATGTGGGTAGGACGGACTATGTCGCGAAATGGAAAATTGAAGAAACGACACAGACAGCTAAGGGTCCGCGCGGGAGCCAACCGTGTCACATAAGGTTCGTGCCCTCGCGGGTTGTGCATGACTCATCACGTGTTGTGTTGAGGGAGGAAAGACGAAAGTGGGTAGGATGGAATATGTCGTGAAACGGAAAAGTGATGAAACGACAAAGACAGCTAAGGGTCCGCGCGGGAGCCAACCGTGTCACGTAAGGTACGTGCCCTCGCGGGTTGTGCATACTCATCATGTGTTGTGTTGTGAGTGGAAAGACGAAAGTGGGTAGGATGGACTATGTCGCAAAATGGAAAAGTGAAGAAACGACGCAGACAGCTAAGGGTCCGCGCGGGAGCCAACCGTGTCACATAAGGTACGTGCCCTCGTGGGTTGTGCATGACTCATCATGTGTTGTGTTGAGAGAGGAAAGACAAAAGTGGGTTGGATGGACTATGTCGGAAAACGGAAAAGTGCAGAAACGACACAGACAGCTAAGGGTCCGTGCGGGAGCCAACCGTGTCACGTAAGGTACGTGCCCTTGCGGGTTGTGCATGACTCATCATGTGTTGTGTTGAGAGAGGAATGACGAAAGTGGGTAGAACGGACTATGTCGCGAAACGGAAAAGTGAGGAAATGACACAAAAAGCTAAGGGTCCGCACGGGAGCCAACCGTGTCACATAAGGTACGTGCCCTCGCGGATTGTGCATGACTCATCATGTGTTGTGTTGAGAGAGGAAAGACGAAAGTGGGTAGGATGGACTATGCTGCGAAACGGAAAAGTGAAGAAACGACACAGACAGCTAAGGGTTCACACGGGAGCCAACCGTGTCACGTAAGGTACGTGCCCTCGCGGGTTGTGCATGTCTCATCATGTGTTGTGTTGAGAGAGGAAAGACGAAAGTGGGCAGGATGGACTATGTCGCGAAATGGAAAATTGAAGAAACGACACAGACAGCTAAGGGTCCGCGCGGGAGCCAACCGTGTCACATAAGGGACGTGCCCTCGCGGGTTGTGCATGTCTCATCATGTGTTGTGTTGAGAGAGGAAAGACGAAAGTGGGCAGGATGGACTATGTCGCGAAACGGAAAAGTGAAGAAACGACACAGACTGCTAAGGGTCCGCGTGGGAGCCAACCGTGTAACATAAGGAACGTGCCCCCGTGGGTTGTGCATGACTCATCATGTGTTGTGTTGAGAGAGGAAAGACGAATGTGGGTAGGATGGACTATGTCGCGAAATGGAAAATTGAAGAAACGACACAGACAGCTAAGGGTCCGCGTGGGAGCCAAACGTGTCACATAATGTCCGTGCCCTCGCGGGTTGCGCATGACTCATCATGTGTTGTGTTGAGGGAGGAAAGACGAAAGTGGGTAGGATGGATTATGTCGTGAAACGGAAAAGTGAAGAAACGACACAGACAGCTAAGGGTCCGCGCGTGACCCAACCGTGTCACGTAAGGTACGTGCCCTCGCGGGGGGTGCATGACTCATCATGTGTTGTGTTGAGGGAGCAATGACAAAAGTGGGTAGGATGGACTATGTCGCAAAACGGAAAAGTGAAGAAACGACACAAACAGATAAGGGTCCGCGCGGGAGCCAACCGTGTCACATAAGGTACGTGCCCTCGTGGGTAGTGCATGACTCATCATGTGTTGTGTTGAGAGAGGAAATACGAATGTGGATAGGATGGACTATGTCGCGAAATGGAAAATTGAAGAAACGACACAGACAGCTAAGGGTCCGCGCGGGAGCCACCCGTGTCACATAAGGTACGTGCCCTCGCGGGATGTGCATGTCTCATCATGTGTTGTGTTGAGAGAGGAAAGACAAAAGTGGGCAGGACGGACTATGTCGCGAAACGGAAAAGTGAAGAAACGACACAGACAGCTAAGGGTCCGCGTGGGAGCCAACCGTGTCACATAAGGAACGTGACCTCGTATGTTGTGCACGACTCATCATGTGTTGTGTTGAGAGAGGAAAGACGAATGTGGGTAGGACGGACTATGTCGCGAAATGGAAAATTGAAGAAACGACACAGACAGCTAAGGGTCCGCGCGGGAGCCAACCGTGTCACATAAGGTAGGTACCCTCGCGGGTTGTGCATGACTCATCATGTGTTGTGTTGAGGGAGGAAAGACGAAAGTGGGTAGGATGGAATATGTCGTGAAACGGAAAAGTGAAGAAACGACACAGACAGCTAAGGCTCCCCGCGGGAGCCAACCGTGTCACGTAAGGTACGTGCCCTCGCGGGTTGTGCATACTCATCATGTGTTGTGTTGTGAGAGGAAAGACGAAAGTGGGTAGGATGGATTATGTCGCAAAATTGAAAAGTGAAGAAACGACACACACATCTAAGGGTCCGCGCGGGAGCCAACCGTGTCACATAAGGTACGTGCCCTCGTGGGTTGTGCATGACTCATCATGTGTTGTGTTGAGAGAGGAAAGACAAAAGTGGGTAGGATGGACTATGTCGCAAAACGGAAAAGAGAAGGAACGACACAAACAGCTAACGGTCCGCGCGGGAGCCAACCGTGTCACGTAAGGTATGTGCCCTTGCGGGTTGTGCATGACTCATCATGTGTTGTGTTGAGAGAGGCATGACGAAAGTGGGCAGAACGGACTATGTCGCGAAACGGAAAAGTGAAGAAACGACACAAACAGGTAAGAGTCTGCACGGGAGCCAACCGTGTCACATAAGGTACGTGCCCTCGTGGGTTGTGCATTACTCATCATGTGTTGTGTTGAGAGAGGAAAGACGAAAGTGGGTAGGACGGACTATGTTTGCGAAACGGAAAAGTGAAGAAACGACACAGACAGCTAAGGGTTCACACGGGAGCCAACCGTGTCACGTAAGGTATGTGCCCTCGTGAGTTGTGCATGTCTCATCATGTGTTGTGTTGAGAGAGGAAAGACGAAAGTGGGCAGGATGGACTATGTCGCGAAACGGAAAAGTGAAGAAACGACACAGACAGCTAAGGGTTCGCACGGGAGCCAACCGTGTCACATAAGGAACGTGCCCTCGTGGGTTGTGCATGACTCATCATGTGTTGTGTTAGAGAGGAAAGACGAATGTGGGTAGGATGGACTATGTCGCGAAATGGAAAATTGAAGAAACGACACAGACAGCTAAGGGTCCGCGCGGGAGCCAACCGTGTCACATTAGGTACGTGAACTCGCGGGTTGTGCATGACTCATCATGTGTTGTGTTGAGGGAGGAAAGACGAAAGTGGGTTGGATGGAATATGTCGTGAAACGGAAAAGTGAAGAAACGACACCGACAGCTAAGGGTCCTCGCGGGAGCCAACCGTGTCACATAAGGTACGTGCCCTCGCGGGTTGTGCATGACTCATCATGTGTTGTGTCGAGAGAGGAATGACGAAAGTGGGTAGGATGGACTACGGCGCAAAATGGAAAAGTGAAGAAACGACACAGACAGCTAAGGGTCCGCACGGGAGCCAACCGTGACACATAAGGTACGTGCCCTCGTGGGTTGTGCATGACTCATCATGTGTTGTGTTGAGAGAGCAAAGACAAAAGTGGGTAGGATGGACTACGTCGCAAAACGGAAAAGTGAAGAAACGACACAGACAGCTAAGGCTCCCCGCGGGAGCCAACCGTTTCACGTAAGGTTCATGCCCTTGCGGGTTGTGCATGACTCATCATGTGTTGTGTTGAGAGAGGAATGACGAAAGTGGGTAGAACGGACTATGTCGCGAAACGTAAAAGTGAAGAAACGACACAAACAGCTATGGGTCCGCACGGGAGCCAACCGTGTCACATAAGGTACGTGCCCCCGCGGGTTGTGCATGACTCATCATGTGTTGTGTTGAGAGAGGAAAGACGAAAATGGGTAGGATGGACAATGTCGCGAAACGGAAAAGTGAAGAGACGACACAGACAGCTAAGGGTCCGCGCTGGAGCCAACCGTGTCACGTAAGGTTCGTTCCCTCACGGGTTGTGCATGACTCACAATGTGTTGTGTTGAGAGAGGAAAGACGAAAGTGGGTAGGATGGAATATGTCGGGAAATGGAAAAGTGAAGAAACGACACAGACAGCTAAGGGTCCGCGCGGGAGCCGACCGTTTCATGTTACGTACGCGCCCTCGCGGGTTGTGCATGACTCATCATGTGTTGTGTTGAGAGAGGAAAGACGGACGTGTGTAGGATGGACTATGTCGCACAACGGAAAAGTGAAGAAACGACACAGACAGCCAAGGGTGCGCGCGGGAGCCAACCATGTCACGTAAGGTACGTGCCCTCGCGGGTTGTGCATGACTCATCATGTGTTGTGTTGAGAGAGGAAAGACGAAAGTGGGTAGGATGGACTATGTCGCACAACGGAAATGTGAAGAAACGACACAGACAAATAAGGGTCCGCGCGGGGGCCAACCGTGTCACGTAAGGTACGTGCCCTTGTGGGTTGTGCATGACTCATCATGTGTTGTGTTGAGAGAGGAAAGACGAAAGTTGGTAGGATGGACTATGTCGCGAAACGGAAAAGTGAAGGAACGACTCAGACAGCTAAGGGTCCGTGCGGGGGCCAACCATGTCACGTAAGGTACGTGCCCTCGCGGGTTGTGCATGAATCATCATGTGTTGTGTTGAGAGAGGAAAGACGAAAGTGGGTAGGATGGACTATGTCGCGAAACGGAAATGTGAAGAAACAACACAGACAGCAAAGGGTCCGCGCGAGAGCCAACCGTGTCATGTAAGGTACGTGCCCTCGCGGGTTGTGCATGACTCATCATGTGTTGTGATGAGAGAGGAAAGACGAATGTGGGTAGGATGGACTATGTCGCGAAATGGAAAATTGAAGAAACGACACAGACAGCTAAGGGTCCGCGCGGGAGCCAACCGTGTCACATAAGGTACGTGCCCTCGCGGGTTGTGCATGTCTCATCATGTGTTGTGTTGAGAGAGGAAAGACGAAAGTGGGCAGGATGGACTATGTCGCGAAACGGAAAAGTGAAGAAACGACACAGACAGCTAAGGGTCCGCGTGGGAGCCAACCGTGTCACATAAGGAACGTGACCTCGTGGGTTGTGCATGACTCATCATGTGTTGTGTTGAGAGAGGAAAGACGAATGTGGGTAGGACGGACTATGTCGCGAAATGGAAAATTGAAGAAACGACACAGACAGCTAAGGGTCCGCGCGGGAGCCAACCGTGTCACATAAGGTTCGTGCCCTCGCGGGTTGTGCATGACTCATCACGTGTTGTGTTGAGGGAGGAAAGACGAAAGTGGGTAGGATGGAATATGTCGTGAAACGGAAAAGTGATGAAACGACAAAGACAGCTAAGGGTCCGCGCGGGAGCCAACCGTGTCACGTAAGGTACGTGCCCTCGCGGGTTGTGCATACTCATCATGTGTTGTGTTGTGAGTGGAAAGACGAAAGTGGGTAGGATGGACTATGTCGCAAAATGGAAAAGTGAAGAAACGACGCAGACAGCTAAGGGTCCGCGCGGGAGCCAACCGTGTCACATAAGGTACGTGCCCTCGTGGGTTGTGCATGACTCATCATGTGTTGTGTTGAGAGAGGAAAGACAAAAGTGGGTAGGATGGACTATGTCGCAAAACGGAAAAGTGAAGGAACGACACAGACAGCTAAGGGTCCGCGCGGGAGCCAACCGTGTCACGTAAGGTACGTGCCCTTGCGGGTTGTGCATGACTCATCATGTGTTGTGTTGCGAGAGGATTGACGAAAGTGGGTAGAACGGACTATGTCGCGAAACGGAAAAGTGAAGAAACGACACAAACAGGTAAGAGTCTGCACGGGAGCCAACCGTGTCACATAAGGTACGTGCCCTCGTGGGTTGTGCATTACTCATCATGTGTTGTGTTGAGAGAGGAAAGACGAAAGTGGGTTGGACGGACTGTGTTTGCGAAACGGAAAAGTGAAGAAACGACACAGACAGCTAAGGGTTCACACGGGAGCCAACCGTGTCACGTAAGGTATGTGCCCTCGTGAGTTGTGCATGTCTCATCATGTGTAGTGTTGAGAGAGGAAAGACGAAAGTGGGCAGGATGGACTATGTCGCGAAACGGAAAAGTGAAGAAACGACACAGACAGCTAAGGGTTCGCACGGGAGCCAACCGTGTCACATAAGGAACGTGCCCTCGTGGGTTGTGCATGACTCATCATGTGTTGTGTTGAGAGAGGAAAGACGAATGTGGGTAGGATGGACTATGTCGCGAAATGGAAAATTGAAGAAACGACACAGACAGCTAAGGGTCCGCGAGGGAGCCAACTGAGTCACATAAGGTACATGCCCTCGCGGGTTGTGCATGTCTCATCATGTGTTGTGTTGAGAGAGGAAAGACGAAAGTGGGCAGGATGGACTATGTCGCGAAACGGAAAAGTGAAGAAACGACACAGACAGCTAAGGGTCCGCGTGGGAGCCAACAGTGTCACATAAGGAACGTGCCCCTGTGGGTTGTGCATAACTCATCATGTGTTGTGTTAGAGAGGAAAGACGAATGTGGGTAGGATGGACTATGTCGCGAAATGGAAAATTGAAGAAACGACACAGACAGCTAAGGGTCCGCGCGGGAGCCAACCGTGTCACATTAGGTACGTGAACTCGCGGGTTGTGCATGACTCATCATGTGTTGTGTTGAGGGAGGAAAGACGAAAGTGGGTTGGATGGAATATGTCGTGAAACGGAAAAGTGAAGAAACGACACCGACAGCTAAGGGTCCGCGCGGGAGCCAACCGTGTCACATAAGGTACGTGCCCTCGCGGGTTGTGCATGACTCATCATGTGTTGTGTCGAGAGAGGAAAGACGAAAGTGGGTAGGATGGACTACGTCGCAAAATGGAAAATTGAAGAAACGACACAGACAGCTAAGGGTCCGCACGGGAGCCAACCGTGTCACATAAGGTACGTGCCCTCGTGGGTTGTGCATGACTCATCATGTGTTGTGTTGAGAGAGCAAAGACAAAAGTGGGTAGGATGGACTATGTCGCAAAACGGAAAAGTGAAGAAACGACACAGACAGCTAAGGCTCCCCGCGGGAGCCAACCGTGTCACGTAAGGTACATGCCCTTGCGGGTTGTGCATGACTCATCATGTGTTGTGTTGAGAGAGGAATGACGAAAGTGGGTAGAACGGACTATGTCGCGAAACGTAAAAGTGAAGAAACGACACAAACAGCTATGGGTCCGCACGGGAGCCAACCGTGACACATAAGGTACGTGCCCTCGCGGGTTGTGCATGACTCATCATGTGTTGTGTTGAGAGAGGAAAGACGAAAATGGGTAGGATGGACAATGTCGCGAAACGGAAAAGTGAAGAGACGACACAGACAGCTAAGGGTCCGCGCTGTAGCCAACCGTGTCACGTAAGGTACGTGCCCTCACGGGTTGTGCATGACTCATAATGTGTTGTGTTGAGAGAGGAAAGACGAAAGTGGGTAGGATGGAATATGTCGGGAAATGGAATAGTGAAGAAACGACACAGACAGCTAAGGGTCCGCGCGGGAGCCGACCGTTTCATGTTAGGTACGCGCCCTCGCGGGTTGTGCATGACTCATCATGTGTTGTGTTGAGAGAGGAAAGACGGATGTGTGTAGGATGGACTATGTCGCACAACGGAAAAGTGAAGAAACGACACAGACAGCCAAGGGTGTGCGCGGGAGCCAACCATGTCACGTAAGGTACGTGCCCTTGCGGGTTGTGCATGACTCATCATGTGTTGTGTTGAGAGAGGAAAGACGAAAGTTGGTAGGATGGACTATGTCGCGAAACGGAAAAGTGAAGGAACGACTCAGACAGCTAAGGGTCCGTGCGGGGGCCAACCATGTCACGTAAGTTATGTGCCCTCGCGGGTTGTGCATGAATCATCATGTGTTGTGTTGAGAGAGGAAAGACGAAAGTGGGTAGGATGGACTATGTCGCGAAACGGAAAAGTGAAGAAACAACACAGACAGCAAAGGGTCCGCGCGAGAGCCAACCGTGTCATGTAAGGTACGTGCCCTTGCGGGTTGTGCATGACTCATCATGTGTTGTGTTGAGAGAGGAAAGACGAAAGTGGGTAGAATGGACTATGTCGCGAAGCGGAAAAGTGAAGAAACGACACAGACAGCTAAGGGTCCGCGCGGGGGCCAACCGTGTCACGTAAGGTACGTGCCCTCGCGGGTTGTGCATTACTCATCATGTGTTGTGTTGAGAGAGGAAAGACGAAAGTGGGTAGGATGGACTATGTCGCAAAACGGAAAAGTGAAGAAACGACACAGACAGCTAAGGGTCCGCGCGGGAGCCAACCGTGTCACATAAGGTACGTGCCCTTGCGGGTTGTGCATGACACATCATGTGTTGTGTTGAGAGAGGAAAGACGAAAGTGGGCAGGATGGACTATTTCGCGAAATGGAAAATTGAAGAAACGACACAGACAGCTAAGGGTCCGCGCGGGAGCCAACCGTGTCACATAAGGTACGCGCCCTCGCGGGTTGTGCATGTCTCATCATGTGTTGTGTTGAGAGAGGAAAGACGAAAGTGGGCAAGATGGACTACGTCGCGAAACGGAAAAGTGAAGAAACGACACAGACAGCTACGGGTCCGCGCAGGAGCCAACCGTGTCACGTAAGGTACGTGCCCTCGCGGGTTGTTCATGACTCATGATGTGTTGTGTAGAGAGAGGAAAGACGAAAGTGGGTAGGATGGACTATGTCGCGAAACCGAAAAGTGAAGAAACGACAGAGACAGATAAGGGTCCGCGCGGGAGCAAAACGTGTCACGTAAGGTACATTCCCTCGCGGGTCTTGCATGGCTCATCATGTGTTGTGTTGAGAGAGGAAAGACGGAAGTGGGTAGGATGGACTATGTCGCGAAACGGAAAAGTGAAGAAACGACACAGACAGCTAAGGGTCCACACGGGAGTCAACCGTGTCACGTAAGGACGTGCCCTCGCGGGTTGTGCATGACTCATCATGTGCTGTGATGAGAGAGGAAAGACGAAAGAGAGTAGAATGGACTATGTCGCGAAACGGAAAAGTGAAGAAACGACACAGACAACTAAGGGTCCTCGCGGGAGCCAACCGTGTCACATAAGGTACGTGCCCTCACGGGTTGTGCATGACTCATCATGTGTTGTGTTGAGAGAGGAAAGACGAAAGTGGGTAGGATGGACTATGTTGCGAAACGGAAAAGTGAAGAAACGACACAGACAGCTAAGGGTTCACACTGGAGCCAAGCGTGTCACGTAAGGTACGTGCCCTCGCGGGTTGTGCATGACTCATCATGTGTTGTGTTGAGAGAGGAAAGACGAAAGTGGGAAGGATGGACAGTGTCGTGAAACGGAAAAGTGAAGAAACGACACAGACAGCTAAGGGTCCGCGCCGGAGCCAACCGTGTCACATAAGATACGTGCCCTCACGGGTTGCGCATGTCTCATCATGTGCTGTGTTGAGATAGGAATGACGAAAGTGGGCAGGATGGACTATGTCGCGAAACGGGAAAGTGAAGAAACGACACAGACAGTTAAGGGTCGGCGCGGGAGCCAACCGTGTCACATGAGGAACGTGCCCTCGTGGGTTGTGCATGACTCATCATGTGTTGTGTTGAGAGAGGAAAGACGAATGTGGGTAGGATGGACTATGTCCCGAAATGGAAAATTGAAGAAACGACACAGACAGCTAAGGGTCCGCGCGGGAGCCAACCGTGTCACATAAGGTACGTGCCCTCACGGGTTGTGCATGTCTCATCATGTGTTGTGTTGAGAGAGGAAAGTCGAAAGTGGGCAGGATGGACTATGTCGCGAAACGGAAAAGTGAAGAAACGACACAGACAGCTAAGGGTCCGCGTGGGAGCCAACCGTGTCACATAAGGAACGTGACCTCGTGGGTTGTGCATGACTCATCATGTGTTGTGTTGAGAGAGGAAAGACGAATGTGGGTAGGACGGACTATGTCGCGAAATGGAAAATTGAAGAAACGACACAGACAGCTAAGGGTCCGCGCGGGAGCCAACCGTGTCACATAAGGTTCGTGCCCTCGCGGGTTGTGCATGACTCATCACATGTTGTGTTGAGGGAGGAAAAACGAAAGTGGGTAGGATGGAATATGTCGTGAAACGGAAAAGTGAAGAAACGACACAGACAGCTAAGGGTCCGCGCGGGAGCCAACCGTGTCACGTAAGGTACGTGCCCTCGCGGGTTGTGCATACTCATCATGTGTTGTGTTGTGAGAGGAAAGACGAAAGTGGGTAGGATGGACTATGTCGCAAAATGGAAAAGTGAAGAAACGACGCAGACAGCTAAGGGTCCGCACGGGAGCCAACCGTGTCACATAAGGTACGTGCCCTCGTGGGTTGTGCATGACTCATCATGTGTTGTGTTGAGAGAGGAAAGACAAAAGTGGGTGGGATGGACTATGTCGCAAAACGGAAAAGTGAAGATACGACACAGACAGTTAAGGGTCCGCGCGGGAGCCAACAGTGACACGTAAGGTACGTGCCCTTGCGGGTTGTGCATGACTCATCATGTGTTGTGCTGAGAGAGGAATGACGAAAGTGGGTAGAACGGACTATGTCGCGAAACGGAAAAGTGAAGAAACGACACAAACAGGTAAGGGTCCGCACGGGAGCCAACCGTGTCACATAACGTACGTGCCCTCGCAGGTTGTGCATTACTCATCATGTGTTGTGTTGAGAGAGGAAAGACGAAAGTGGGTAGGATGGACTATGTTTGCGAAACGGAAAAGTGAAGAAACGACACAGACAGCTAAGGGTTCACACGGGAGCCAACTGTGTCACGTAAGGTATGTGCCCTCGCGGGTTGTGCATGTCTCATCATGTGTTGTGTTGAGAGGGGAAAGACGAAAGTTAGCAGGATGGACTATGTCGCGAAACGGAAAAGTGAAGAAACGACACAGACAGCTAAGGGTTCGCACGGGATCCAACCGTGTCACATAAGGAACGTGCCCTCGTGGGTTGTGCATGACTCATCATGTGATGTGTTGAGAGAGGAAAGACGAATGTGGGTGGGATGGAATATGTCGCGAAATGGAAAATTGAAGAAACGACACAGACAGCTAAGGGTCCGCGCGGGAGCCAACCGTGTCACATAAGGTACGTGCCCTCGCGGGTTGTGCATGTCTCATCATGTGTTGTGTTGAGAGAGGAAAGACGGATGTGTGTAGGATGGACTATGTCGCACAACGGAAAAGTGAAGAAACGACACAGACAGCCAAGGGTGCGCGCGGGAGCCAACCGTGTCACGTAAGGTACGTGCCATCGCGGGTTGTGCATGACTCATCATGTGTTGTGTTGAGAGAGGAAAGACGAAAGTGGGTAGGATGGACTATGTCGCGAAACGGAAAAGTGAAGAAACAACACAGACAGCAAAGGGTCCGCGCGGGAGCCAACCGTGTCATGTAAGGTACGTGCCCTTGCGAGTTGTGCATGACTCATCATGTGTTGTGTTGAGAGAGGAAAGACGAAAGTGGGTGGAATGGACTATGTCGCGAAACGGAAAAGTGAAGAAACGACACAGACAGCTAAGTGTCCGCGCGTGGGCCAACCGTGTCACGTAAGGTACGTGCCTTCGCGGGTTGTACATGACTCATCATGTGTTGTGTTGAGAGAGGAAAGACGAAAGTGTTGAGGATGGACTATGTCGCGAAACGGAAAAGTAAAGAAACGACACAGACAGCTAAGGGTCCGCGAAGGAGCCAACCGTGTCACGTAAGGTACGTGCCCTCGTGGGTTGTGCATGACTCATCATGTGTTGTGTAGAGAGAGGAAAGACGAAAGTGGGTAGGATGGACTATGTCGCGAAACCGAAAAGTGAAGAAACGACACAGACAGCTAAGGGTCCGCGCGGGAGCAAAATGTGTCACGTAAGGTACATTCCCTCGCGGGTCTTCCATGGCTCATCATGTGTTGTGTTGAGAGAGGAAAGACGAAAGTGGGTAGGATGGACTGTGTCGCACAACGGAAAAGTGAAGAAACGACACAGACCGCCAAGGGTGCGCGCGGGAGCCAACCGTGTCATGTAAGGTACGTACTCTCGTGGGTTGTGCATGACTCATCATGTGTTGTGTTGAGAGAGGAAAGACAGAAGTGGGTAGGATGGACTATGTCGCGAAACGGAAAAGTGAAGAAACGACACAGACAGCTAAGGGTCCACACGGGAGTCAACCGTGTCACGTAAAGTACGTGCCCTCGCGGGTTGTGCATGACACATCATGTGTTGTGTTGAGAGAGGAAAGACAAATGTGGGTAGGATGGACTATGTCGCGAAATGGAAAATTGAAGAAATGACACAGGCAGCTAAGGGTCCGCGCGGGAGCCAACCGTGTCACATAAGGTACGTGCCCTCGCGGGTTGTGCATGTCTCATCATGTGTTGTGTTGAGAGAGGAAAGACGAAAGTGGGCAGGATGGACTATGTCGCGAAACGGAAAAGTGAAGAAACGACACAGACAGCTAAGGGTCCTCGTGGGAGCCAACCGTGTCACATAAGGAATGTGCCCTCGTGGGTTGTGCATGACTCATCATGTGTTGTGTTGAGAGAGGAAAGACGAGTGTGGGTAGGACGGACTATGTCGCGAAATGGAAAATTGAAGAAACGACACAGACAGCTAAGGGTCCGCGCGGCAGCCAACCGTGTCACATAAGGTACGTGCACTCGCAGGTTGTGCATGACTCATCATGTGTTGTGTTGAGGGAGGAAAGACGAAAGTGGGTAGGACGGAATATGTCGCAAACGGAAAAGTGAAGAAACGACACAGACAGCTAAGGGTCCGCGCTGGAGCCAACCGTGTCACGTAAGGTACGTGCCCTCGTGGGTTGTACATGACTCATCATGTGTTGTGTTGAGAGAGGAAAGACGAAAGTGTTGAGGATGGACTATGTCGCGAAACGGAGAAGTAAAGAAACGACACAGACAGCTAAGGGTCCGCGAAGGAGCCAACCGTGTCACGTAAGGTACGTGCCCTCGTGGGTTGTGCATGACTCATCATGTGTTGTGTAGAGAGAGGAAAGACGAAAGTGGGTAGGATGGACTATGTCGCGAAACCGAAAAGTGAAGAAACGAAACAGACAGCTAAGGGTCCGCGCGGGAGCAAAATGTGTCACGTAAGGTGCATTCCCTCGCGGGTCTTGCATGGCTCATCATGTGTTGTGTTGAGAGAGGAAAGACGAAAGTGGGTAGGATGGACTGTGTCGCACAACGGAAAAGTGAAGAAACGACACAGACCGCCAAGGGTGCGCGCGGGAGCCAACCGTGTCATGTAAGGTACGTACTCTCGTGGGTTGTGCATGACTCATCATGTGTTGTGTTGAGAGAGGAAAGACAGAAGTGGGTAGGATGGACTATGTCACGAAACGGAAAAGTGAAGAAACGACACAGACAGCTAAGATTCCACACGGGAGTCAACCGTGTCACGTAAAGTACGTGCCCTCGCGGGTTGTGCATGACTCATCATGTGTTGTGTTGAGAGAGGAAAGACAAATGTGGGTAGGATGGACTATGTCGCGAAATGGAAAATTGAAGAAATCACACAGGCAGCTAAGGGTCCACGCGGGAGCCAACCGTGTCACATAAGGTACGTGCCCTCGCGGGTTGTGCATGTCTCATCATGTGTTGTGTTGAGAGAGGAAAGACGAAAGTGGGCAGGATGGACTATGTCGCGAAACGGAAAAGTGAAGAAACGACACAGACAGCTAAGGGTCCTCGTTGGAGCCAACCGTGTCACATAAGGAATGTGCCCTCGTGGGTTGTGCATGACTCATCATGTGTTGTGTTGAGAGAGGAAAGACGAGTGTGGGTAGGACGGACTATGTCGCTAAATGGAAAATTGAAGAAACGACACAGACAGCTAAGGGTCCGCGCGGCAGCCAACTGTGTCACATAAGGTACGTGCCCTCGCGGGTTGTGCATGACTCATCATGTGTTGTGTTGAGGGAGGAAAGACGAAAGTGGGTAGGACGGAATATGTCGCAAACGGAAAAGTGAAGAAACGACACAGACAGCTAAGGGTCCGCGCTGGAGCCAACCGTGTCACGTAAGGTACGTGCCCTCGCGGGTTGTGCATGACTCATCATGTGTTGTGTTGTGAGAGGTAAGACGAATGTGGGTAGGATGGACTATGTCGCGAAATGGAAAATTGAAGAAACGACACAGACAGCTAAGGGTCCGCGCGGGAGCCAACCGTGTCACATAAGGTACGTGCCCTCGCGGGTTGTGCATGTCTCATCATGTGTTGTGTTGAGAGAGGAAAGACGATAGTGGGCAGGATGGACTATGTCGCGAAACGGAAAAGTGAAGAAACGTCACAGACAGCTAAGGGTCCACGCGGGAGCCAACCGTGTTACATAAGGAACGTGTCCTCGTGGGTTGTGCATGACTCATCATGTGTTGTGTTGAGAGAGGAAAGACGAAAGTGGGCAGGATGGACTATGTCGCGAAACGGAAAAGTGAAGAAACGTCACAGACAGCTAAGAGTCCACGCGGGAGCCAACCGTGTTACATAAGGAACGTGCCCTCGTGGGTTGTGCATGACTCATCATGTGTTGTGTTGAGAGAGGAAAGACGAATGTGGGTAGGATGGACTATGTCGCGAAATGGAAAATTGAAGAAACGACACAGACAGCTAAGGGTCCGCGCGGGAGCCAACCGTGACACATAAGGTACGTGCCCTCGCGGGTTGTGCATGACTCATCATGTGTTGTGTTGAGGGAGGAAAGACGAAAGTGGGTTGCATGGAATATGTCGTGAAACGGAAAAGTGAAGAAACGACACAGACAGCTAAGGGTCCACGCGGGAGCCAACCATGTCACATAAGGTACGTGCCCTCGCGGGTTGTGCATGACTCATCATGAGTTGTGTTGAGAGAGCAAAGACAAAAGTGGGTAGGATGGACTATGTCGCGAAACGGAAAAGTGAAGGAACGACACAGACAGCTAAGGGTCCGTGCGGGGGCCAACCATGTCACGTAAGGTATGTGCCCTCGCGGGTTGTGCATGACTCATCATGTGTTGTGTTGAGAGAGGAAAGACGAAAGTGGGTAGGATGGACTATGTCGCGAAACGGAAAAGTGAAGAAACAACACAGACAGCTAAGGGTACGCACGGGAGCCAACCGTGTCACGTAAGGTACGTGCCCTCACGGGTTGTGCATGGCTCATCATGTGTTGTGTTGATAGAGGAAAGACGAAAGTGGGTAGGATGGACTATGTCGCACAACGGAAAAGTGAAGAAACGACACAGACAAATAAGGGTCCGCGCGGGGTCCAACCGTGTCACGTAAGGTATGTGCCCTTGCGGGTTGTGCATGACTCATCATGTGTTGTGTTGAGAGAGGAAAGACGAAAGTTGGTACTATGGACTATGTCGCGAAGCGGAAAAGTGAAGGAACGACACAGACAGCTAAGGGTCCGTGCGGGGGCCAACCATGTCACGTAAGGTACGTGCCCTCGCGGGTTGTGCATGACTCATCATGTGTTGTGTTGAGAGAGGAAAGACGAAAGTGGGTAGGATGGACTATGTCGCGAAACGGAAAAGTGAAGAAACAACACAGACAGCTAAGGGTCCGCGCGGGAGCCAACCGTGACATGTAAGGTACATGCCCTTGCGGGTTGTGCATGACTCATCATGTGTTGTGTTGAGAGAGGAAAGACGAAAGTGGGTAGAATGGACTATGTCGCGAAACGGAAAAGTGAAGAAACGACACAGACAGCTAAGGGTCCGCGCAGGAGCCAACCGTGTCACGTAAGGTACGTGCCTTCGCGGGTTGTACATGACTCATCATGTGTTGTGTTGAGAGAGGAAAGACGAAAGTGTTTAGGATGGACTATGTTGCGATACGGAAAAGTGAAGAAACGACACAGACAGCTAAGGGTCCGCGCAGGAGTCAACCGTGTCATGTAAGGTACGTGCCCTTGCGGGTTTTGCATGACTCATCATGTGTTGTGTTGAGAGAGGAAAGACGAAAGTGGGTAGAATGGAGTATGTCGCGATACGGAAAAGTGAAGAAACGACACAGACAGCTAAGGGTCCGTGCGGGAGCCAACTGTGTCACGTAAGGTATGTGCCCTCGCGGGTTGTGCATGACTCATCATGTGTTGTGTTGAGAGAGGAAAGACGAAAGTGGGTAGAATGTACTATGTCGCGAAACGGAAAAGTGAAGAAACGACACAGACAGCTAAGGGTCCGCGCGGGAGCCAACCGTGTCACGTAAGGTACGTGCCCTCCCGGGTTGTGCATGACTCATCATGTGTTTTGTAGAGAGAGGAAAGACGAAAGTGGGTAGGATGGTCTATGTCTCGAAACCGAAAAGTGAAGAAACGACACAGACAGCTAAGGGTCCGCGCGGGAGCAAAACGTGTCACGTAAGGTACGTGCCCTCGCGGGTTGTGCATGGCTCATCATGTGTTGTGTTGAGAGAGGAAAGACGAAAGTGGGTAGGATGGACTATGTCGCACAACGGAAAAGTGAAGAAACGACACAGACAGCCAAGGGTGCGCGCGGGAGCCAACCGTGTCACGTAAGGTACGTGCCCTCGCGGGTTGTGCATGACTCATCATGTGTTGTGTTGAGAGAGGAAAGACGAAAGTGGGTAGGATGGACTATGTCGCGAAACGGAAAAGTGAAGAAACAACACAGACAGCTAAGGGTATGCGCGGGAGCCGACCGTGTCATGTAAGGTACGTGCCCTTGCGGGTTGTGCATGACTCATCATGTGTTGTGTTGAGAGAGGAAAGACGAAAGTGGGTAGAATGGACTATGTCGCGTAACGGAAAAGTGAAGAAACGATACAGACAGCTAAGGGTCCGCGCGGGGGCCAACCATGTCACGTAAGGTACGTGCCTTCGCGGGTTGTACATGACTCATCATGTGTTGTGTTGAGAGAGGAAAGACGAAAGTGTTTAGGATGGACTATGCCGCGAAACGAAAAAGTGAAGAAACGACACAGACAGCTAAGGGTCCGCGCAGGAGCCAACCGTGTCACGTAAGGTACGTGCCTTCGCGGGTTGTGCATGACTCATCATGTGTTGTGTAGAGAGAGGAATGACGAAAGTGGGTAGGATGGACTATGTCGCGAAACCGAAAAGTGAAGAAACGACACAGACAGCTAAGGGTCCGCGCGGGAGCAAAACGTGTCACGTAAGGTACATGCCCTCGCGGGTTGTGCATGGCTCATCATGTGTTTTGTTGAGAGAGGAAAGACGAAAATGGGTAGGATGGAATATGTCGCACAACGGAAAAGTGAAGAAACGACACAGACAGCCAAGGGTGCGCGCGGGAACCAACCGTGTCACGTAAGGTACGTACTCTCGCGGGTTGTGCATGACTCATCATGTGTTGTGTTGAGAGAGGAAAGACGAAAGTGGGTAGAATGGACTATGTCGCACAACGGAAAAGTGAAGAAACAACACTGACAGCCAAGGGTCCGCACGGGAGCCAACCATGTCACATAAGGTACGTGCCCTTGCGGGTTGTGCATGACTCTTCATGTGTTGTGTTGAGAGAGGAAAGACGGAAGTGGGTAGGATGGACTATGTCGCGAAACGGAAAAGTGAAGAAACGACACAGACAGCTAAGGGTCCACACGGGAGTCACCGTGTCACGTAAGGTACGTGCCCTCGCGGGTTGTGCATGACTCATCATGTGTTGTGATGAGAGAGGAAAGACGAAAGTGGGTAGAATGGACTACGTCGCGAAACGGAAAAGTGAGGAAACGACACAGACAACTAAGGGTCCTCGCGGGAGCCAACCGTGTCACATAAGGTACGTGCCCTCGTGGGTTGTGCATGACTCATCATGTGTTGTGCTGAGAGAGGAGAGACGAAAGTGGGTAGGATGGACTATGTCGCGAAACGGAAAAGTGAAGAAACGACACAGACAGCTAAGGGTCCGAGCGGGAGCCAACCGTGTCACGTAAGGTACGTGCTCTCACGCGTTGTGCATGACTCATCATATGTTGTGTTGAGAGAGGAAAAACGAAAGTGGGTAGGATGGACTATGTCGCGAAACGGAAAAGTGTAGAAACGACACAGACAGCTAAGGGTGCGCGCGGGGGCCAACCGTGTCACGTAAGGTACGTGCCGCCACGGGTTGTGCATGACTCATCATGTGTTGTGTTGAGAGAGGAAAGTTGAAAGTGGGTAGCATGGACTATGTCGCGAAACGGAAAAGTGAAGAAACGACACAGACAGCTAAGGGTCCGCGTGGGAGCCAACCATGTCACGTAAGGTACGTGCCCTCGCGGGTTGTGCATGACACATCATACGTTATGTTGAGAGAGGAAAGACGAAAGTGGGTAGGATGGACTATGCCGCGAAACGGAAAAGTGAAGAAACGACACAGACAGGTAAGGGTCCGCGCTGGAGCCAATCATGTCACATAAGGTACGTGCCCTCGCGGGTTGTGCATGACTCATCATGTGTTGTTTTGAGAGAGAAGAGACGAAAGTGGTTAGGATGGACTATGTCGCGAAACGGAAAAGTGAAGAAACGACACAGACAGCTAAGGGTCCGGGTGGGAGCCAACCGTGTCACGTAAGGTACGTGCTCTCGCGCGTTGGGCATGACTCATCATGTGTTGTGTTGAGAGAGGAAAAACGAAAGTGGGTAGGATGAACTATGTCGCAAAACGGAAAAGTGAAGAAACGACACAGACAGCTAAGGGTGCGCGAGGTGGCCAACCGTGTCACGTAAGGTACGTGCCGTCGCGGGTTGTGGATGACTCATCATGTGTTGTGTTGAGAGAGGAAAGACGAAAGTGGGTAGGATGGACTATGTCGCGAAACGGAAAAGAGAAGAAACGACAGAGACAGGTAAGGGTCCGCGCTGGAGCCAATCATGTCACATAAGGTACGTGCCCTCGCGGGTTGTGCATGACTCATCATGTGTTGTGTTGAGAGAGGAGAGACGAAAGTGGGTAGGATGGACTATGTCGCGAAACGGAAAAGTGAAGAAACGACACAGACAGCTAAGGGTCCGCGTGGGAGCCAACCATGTCACGTAAGGTACGTGCCCTCGCGGGTTGTGCATGACACATCATACGTTATGTTGAGAGAGGAAAGACGAAAGTGGGTAGGATGGACTATGTCGCGAAACGGAAAAGTGAAGAAACGACACAGACAGGTAAGGGTCCGCACTGGAGCCAATCATGTCACATAAGGTACGTGCCCTCGCGGGTTGTGCATGACTCATCATGTGTTGTGTTGAGAGAGGAAAGACGAAAGTGGGTAGGATGGACTATGTCGTGAAACGGAAAAGTGAAGAAACGACACAGACAGCTAAGGGTCCGCGCAGGAGCTAACCGTGTCACGTAAGGTACGTGCCCTCGCGGGTTGTGCATGACTCATCATGTGTTGTGTTGAGAGAGGAAAGACGAAAGTGGGTAGGATGGACTATGTTGCGAAACGGGAAAGTGAAGAAACGACACAGACAGCTAAGGGTTCGCGCGGGAATCAACCGTGTCACGTAAGGTACGTGCTCTCGCGTGTTGTGCATGACTCATCATGTGTTGTGTTGAGAGAGGAAAAACGAAAGTGTGTAGGATGGACTATGTCGCAAAACGGATAAGTGAAGAAACGACACAGACAGCTAAGGGTGCGCGAGGGGGCCAACCGTGTCACGTAAGGTACGTGCCGTTACGGGTTGTGCATGACTCATCATGTGTTGTGTTGAGAGAGGAAAGACGAAAGTGGGTAGGATGGACTATGTCGTGAAACGGAAAAGTGAAGAAACGACACAGACAGCTAAGGGTCCGCGCAGGAGCTAACCGTGTCACGTAAGGTACGTGCCCTCGCGGGTTGTGCATGACTCATCATGTGTTGTGTTGAGAGAGGAAAGACGAAAGTGGGTAGGATGGACTATGTTGCGAAACGGAAAAGTGAAGAAACGACACAGACAGCTAAGGGTCCGGGCGGGAGCCAACCGTGTTACGTAAGGTACGTGCTCTCGCGTGTTGTGCATGACTCATCATGTGTTGTGTTGAGAGAGGAAAAACGAAAGTGTGTAGGATGGACTATGTCGCAAAACGGATAAGTGAAGAAACGACACAGACAGCTAAGGGTGCGCGAGGGGGCCAACCGTGTCACGTAAGGTACGTGCCGTCGCGGGTTGTGCATGACTCATCATGTGTTGTGTTGAGAGAGGAAAGACGAAAGTGGGTAGGATGGACTATGTCGTGAAACGGAAAAGTGAAGAAACGACACAGACAGCTAAGGGTCCGCGCAGGAGATAACCGTGTCACGTAAGGTACGTGCCCTCGCGGGTTGTGCATGACTCATCATGTGTTGTGTTGAGAGAGGAAAGACGAAAGTGGGTAGGATGGACTATGTTGCGAAACGGAAAAGTGAAGAAACGACACAGACAGCTAAGGGTCCGGGCGGGAGCCAACCGTGTTACGTAAGGTACGTGCTCTCGCGTGTTGTGCATGACTCATCATGTGTTGTGTTGAGAGAGGAAAAACGAAAGTGTGTAGAATGGACTATGTCGCAAAACGGATAAGTGAAGAAACGACACAGACAGCTAAGGGTGCGCGAGGGGGCCAACCGTGTCACGTAAGGTACGTGCCGTCGCGGGTTGTGCATGACTCATCATGTGTTGTGTTGAGAGAGGAAAGACGAAAGTGGGTAGGATGGACTATGTCGTGAAACGGAAAAGTGAAGAAACGACACAGACAGCTAAGGGTCCGCGCAGGAGCTAACCGTGTCACGTAAGGTACGTGCCCTCGCGGGTTGTGCATGACTCATCATGTGTTGTGTTGAGAGAGGAAAGACGAAAGTGGGTAGGATGGACTATGTTGCGAAACGGAAAAGTGAAGAAACGACACAGACAGCTAAGGGTCCGGGCGGGAGCCAACCGTGTTACGTAAGGTACGTGCTCTCGCGTGTTGTGCATGACTCATCATGTGTTGTGTTGAGAGAGGAAAAACGAAAGTGTGTAGGATGGACTATGTCGCAAAACGGATAAGTGAAGAAACGACACAGACAGCTAAGGGTGCGCGAGGGGGCCAACCGTGTCACGTAAGGTACGTGCCGTCACGGGTTGTGCATGACTCATCATGTGTTGTGTTGAGAGAGGAAAGACGAAAGTGGGTAGGATGGACTATGTCGTGAAACGGAAAAGTGAAGAAACGACACAGACAGCTAAGGGTCCGCGCAGGAGCTAACCGTGTCACGTAAGGTACGTGCCCTCGCGGGTTGTGCATGACTCATCATGTGTTGTGTTGAGAGAGGAAAGACGAAAGTGGGTAGGATGGACTATGTTGCGAAACGGAAAAGTGAAGAAACGACACAGACAGCTAAGGGTCCGGGCGGGAGCCAACCGTGTTACGTAAGGTACGTGCTCTCGCGTGTTGTGCATGACCTATCATGTGTTGTGTTGAGAGAGGAAAAACGAAAGTGTGTAGGATGGACTATGTCGCAAAACGGATAAGTGAAGAAACGACACAGACAGCTAAGGGTGCGCGAGGGGGCCAACCGTGTCACGTAAGGTACGTGCCGTCGCGGGTTGTGCATGACTCATCATGTGTTGTGTTGAGAGAGGAAAGACGAAAGTGGGTAGGATGGACTATGTCGTGAAACGGAAAAGTGAAGAAACGACACAGACAGCTAAGGGTCCGCGCAGGAGCTAACCGTGTCACGTAAGGTACGTGCCCTCGCGGGTTGTGCATGACTCATCATGTGTTGTGTTGAGAGAGGAAAGACGAAAGTGGGTAGGATGGACTATGTTGCGAAACGGAAAAGTGAAGAAACGACACAGACAGCTAAGGGTCCGGGCGGGAGCCAACCGTGTTACGTAAGGTACGTGCTCTCGCGTGTTGTGCATGACCTATCATGTGTTGTGTTGAGAGAGGAAAAACGAAAGTGTGTAGGATGGACTATGTCGCAAAACGGATAAGTGAAGAAACGACACAGACAGCTAAGGGTGCGCGAGGGGGCCAACCGTGTCACGTAAGGTACGTGCCGTCGCGGGTTGTGCATGACTCATCATGTGTTGTGTTGAGAGAGGAAAGACGAAAGTGGGTAGGATGGACTATGTCGTGAAACGGAAAAGTGAAGAAACGACACAGACAGCTAAGGGTCCGCGCAGGAGCTAACCGTGTCACGTAAGGTACGTGCCCTCGCGGGTTGTGCATGACTCATCATGTGTTGTGTTGAGAGAGGAAAGACGAAAGTGGGTAGGATGGACTATGTTGCGAAACGGAAAAGTGAAGAAACGACACAGACAGCTAAGGGTCCGGGCGGGAGCCAACCGTGTTACGTAAGGTACGTGCTCTCGCGTGTTGTGCATGACCTATCATGTGTTGTGTTGAGAGAGGAAAAACGAAAGTGTGTAGGATGGACTATGTCGCAAAACGGATAAGTGAAGAAACGACACAGACAGCTAAGGGTGCGCGAGGGGGCCAACCGTGTCACGTAAGGTACGTGCCGTCGCGGGTTGTGCATGACTCATCATGTGTTGTGTTGAGAGAGGAAAGACGAAAGTGGGTAGGATGGACTATGTCGTGAAACGGAAAAGTGAAGAAACGACACAGACAGCTAAGGGTCCGCGCAGGAGCTAACCGTGTCACGTAAGGTACGTGCCCTCGCGGGTTGTGCATGACTCATCATGTGTTGTGTTGAGAGAGGAAAGACGAAAGTGGGTAGGATGGACTATGTTGCGAAACGGAAAAGTGAAGAAACGACACAGACAGCTAAGGGTCCGGGCGGGAGCCAACCGTGTTACGTAAGGTACGTGCTCTCGCGTGTTGTGCATGACTCATCATGTGTTGTGTTGAGAGAGGAAAAACGAAAGTGTGTAGGATGGACTATGTCGCAAAACGGATAAGTGAAGAAACGACACAGACAGCTAAGGGTGCGCGAGGGGGCCAACCGTGTCACGTAAGGTACGTGCCGTCGCGGGTTGTGCATGACTCATCATGTGTTGTGTTGAGAGAGGAAAGACGAAAGTGGGTAGGATGGACTATGTCGTGAAACGGAAAAGTGAAGAAACGACACAGACAGCTAAGGGTCCGCGCAGGAGCTAACCGTGTCACGTAAGGTACGTGCCCTCGCGGGTTGTGCATGACTCATCATGTGTTGTGTTGAGAGAGGAAAGACGAAAGTGGGTAGGATGGACTATGTTGCGAAACGGAAAAGTGAAGAAACGACACAGACAGCTAAGGGTCCGGGCGGGAGCCAACCGTGTTACGTAAAGTACGTGCTCTCGCGTGTTGTGCATGACTCATCATGTGTTGTGTTGAGAGAGGAAAAACGAAAGTGTGTAGGATGGACTATGTCGCAAAACGGATAAGTGAAGAAACGACACAGACAGCTAAGGGTGCGCGAGGGGGCCAACCGTGTCACGTAAGGTACGTGCCGTCGCGGGTTGTGCATGACTCATCATGTGTTGTGTTGAGAGAGGAAGGACGAAAGTGGGTAGGATGGACTATGTCGTGAAACGGAAAAGTGAAGAAACGACACAGACAGCTAAGGGTCCGCGCAGGAGCTAACCGTGTCACGTAAGGTACGTGCCCTTGCGGGTTGTGCATGACTCATCATGTGTTGTGTTGAGAGAGGAAAGACGAAAGTGGGTAGGATGTACTATGTCGCGAAACGGGAAAGTGAAGAAACGACACAGACAGCTAAGGGTTCGCGCGGGAATCAACCGTGTCACGTAAGGTACGTGCCGTCGCGGGTTGTGCATGACTCATCATGTGTTGTGTTGAGAGAGGAAAGACGAAAGTGGGTAGGATGGACTATGTCGTGAAACGGAAAAGTGAAGAAACGACACAGACAGCTAAGGGTCCGCGCAGGAGCTAACCGTGTCACGTAAGGTACGTGCCCTCGCGGGTTGTGCATGACTCATCATGTGTTGTGTTGAGAGAGGAAAGACGAAAGTGGGTAGGATGGACTATGTTGCGAAACGGAAAAGTGAAGAAACGACACAGACAGCTAAGGGTCCGGGCGGGAGCCAACCGTGTTACGTAAGGTACGTGCTCTCGCGTGTTGTGCATGACTCATCATGTGTTGTGTTGAGAGAGGAAAAACGAAAGTGTGTAGGATGGACTATGTCGCAAAACGGATAAGTGAAGAAACGACACAGACAGGTAAGGGTGCGCGAGGGGGCCAACCGTGTCACGTAAGGTACGTGCCGTCGCGGGTTGTGCATGACTCATCATGTGTTGTGTTGAGAGAGGAAAGACGAAAGTGGGTAGGATGGACTATGTCGTGAAACGGAAAAGTGAAGAAACGACACAGACAGCTAAGGGTCCGCGCAGGAGCTAACCGTGTCACGTAAGGTACGTGCCCTCGCGGGTTGTGCATGACTCATCATGTGTTGTGTTGAGAGAGGAAAGACGAAAGTGGGTAGGATGGACTATGTTGCGAAACGGAAAAGTGAAGAAACGACACAGACAGCTAAGGGTCCGGGCGGGAGCCAACCGTGTTACGTAAGGTACGTGCTCTCGCGTGTTGTGCATGACTCATCATGTGTTGTGTTGAGAGAGGAAAAACGAAAGTGTGTAGGATGGACTATGTCGCAAAACGGATAAGTGAAGAAACGACACAGACAGCTAAGGGTGCGCGAGGGGGCCAACCGTGTCACGTAAGGTACGTGCCGTCGCGGGTTGTGCATGACTCATCATGTGTTGTGTTGAGAGAGGAAGGACGAAAGTGGGTAGGATGGACTATGTCGTGAAACGGAAAAGTGAAGAAACGGCACAGACAGCTAAGGGTCCGCGCAGGAGCTAACCGTGTCACGTAAGGTACGTGCCCTTGCGGGTTGTGCATGACTCATCATGTGTTGTGTTGAGAGAGGAAAGACGAAAGTGGGTAGGATGTACTATGTCGCGAAACGGGAAAGTGAAGAAACGACACAGACAGCTAAGGGTTCGCGCGGGAATCAACCGTGTCACGTAAGATACGTGCACTTGCGGGAGTGGTTCTCTTGTTCATCCAACACGCTAAGTATATGGCCAAAGCTTGCTTGTCCTGTGGGTGTGTTTCACTCTGTTTACATTATCTATCATGGGGGTAGGCATGTGGTATGTCCCTCCAGATAAACATTCAAATACAAATCAAAATAAAGCATGGTTTCATCCTAAACTTCTCTTCCAAAACAATTTATCACCTAAGACATCATTATTATTAAACAAATAATTGGCAGTTCTCGGGAACTTACTCTAGCATACTTGAAATCCTACAAAATGGTTATCCTCATTAATATACGACACAGCGACACATGGAAACACTAGGTTGATACAAATACTAAATTACTGATGCTGGCAGAACTTTAGCAAAATTCACTAAATAGGTAGTAATGAAACAGTCAAAATGACCAACAATAAGATAATACATGGACTTAAGTAATTGGACACAAGTAATTAGACATAAGCAATTTGACATAAGTAATTGGCAACTCCTCATAGTGATACAAGCGGTTGCACAACCGCCACCAAAGCAAAAGTTCAAAATAATATTTCCTCCAGTACATTTCGTAGCAAAATGCGTGTAAGTATCCCTTGGTATTCCTTTATGCTCTCGTTTGCATCTCCATACCAACTGATCTTTGGTACTTCTACCCACAAGAAAACTGTCATTAAGTACTGGCAATGTTGTGTGTAATGCTGTGGAATAGTGTGATGTCACGTTAATACTTCCTTTAACAAGACTCTGATGAAAAGTGGTTTTGTGTCGCCTTCAATGAACAGACCAATAATTATTAAACATGTTATATTCTGTTTGCTGTGTTGATTTGTTTTTGCAAATATTTGTGATTATCAATCACCCAGTCAATCGTTCAAGGATATGATTGTTGTTCCTTTTGTTAATTCTCTCACTTACCTGCTTCCATATAATCAATATTGGCGGCTCGACGAAGCTAGTTGCATCTCGAAGACGTCGATATGACTTACCTGTCGGTGCTTTGGTTTATAATAAAATTAGAGTCCATTTGTCATATAAAAAGTGTGTAGGGAGCAAAGTAAGTTCCTTACTATTGAAAATGTGCGCATTGTTATTCAAAGGGTTTGTTATATAATGGTTAAGAATTTCTGTGTGGAGATTCAGTGCAGCTTGAGGTGCTAAGGTGCGACACGCGTCGCGCTCGTGAGATTGTGAGTTGCTGACAGCACAGCTGACAGTACGGTTGCGTCCGGTTTCACTGGCTCGGCGGCAGAACTGGCGTTCACGCTCGGTCCGTCCTCTTGCTACGCGTGGAGTTAACCTCTCGGTACAGTCACAAAATTTCCTTCCAGAGTTATCTTATGTTGCACACGACTGTTATGCATGGATGATGTTCTTTTCTAAGGGACTCTAATAACTTAAATCGCTAGAAGTCACAAAACTAACGGGTTCCAATTATTTTATTTAAACACTCAGTTCTTCTAAAATTTAGGTAACTGGCGGGTGTTAGGCTTCTAGATAAACTGTATTTTGCTATGGCATTCCAAACCCAACTCCTTGGCTAACGCGTTTCCCACACAGCGGTCGTTTACAGGACAGATATAGCGGCAAGTGCCGGCTTTCTTGACGCCATATAGATCCGTTTATTAACCGTGGTGGTGATACAACATAGCCGGAGATCGATCTGAAATTCCAATGTTTTCTAATCCTGATGGCTTAGACAATGCGTACCAGGAAAAAGTTCTCTCTCCGACAAAACAAATAGATTTCCATCTTTAGATCAGACTAGTAAAATCTGGGTAGCGTGGCTGACGCACGTGGCCTGCATGGCGATGGGAGGGTGGTGAGGAGGGGCGAGGGGAGAGGTGCAGATGCTGTATGCGCTAAAGACAGAGGCGGTGGGTGGGGAAGGGGGAACTGCAATGGCCGCTCTCTCTCTGCAGGCTGTAGGTTGAAGGTAGCGGAGGGAAGGAAAGGGAAGGGAAGGGGACCGCGTCGCTAGCTGACAGGGAGGGGCGGGACTCGCCGCACGTGAACAGCTGTAGACAACAGCGGCGGTATTTACGCGACTCCTTCCGTGGCATTTAATATACAGAAATACGTGGTAGCAGGAAAACTTACCTTGTTGTCTGTTCACATCGCATCATGAAAACAATAAAATAGCACTTGAGGAAGACTCCTTTTACTTTAGAGTAACCTATTTGTTGTTTAACTTGGACATACTTATTCTTGTTATTATCGTTGTGTGATCATTTAGCAAAACATACATGTAATTGGGCATACTTCAAAGGACAGGTAGACGGCAGCATGTAGTCACTGATCTACTGGCAGTTACGAAGGCGTGTTACTATCATGTTTTAATGGTAAAGCTTTAGTAGCTGTGATCGTGCACTATTCACTAAATTAACAGGTGAAATGTGAATCCCTTTGATATATTCTAGATAAACTGATTCTTTCTCTAAGTGTTCTGTTGACAAGGACAACTTTCTCCTTAATTCCACGATTAAAGAATGTTTGTGTTTTTAATTCTCGACCGCTACGATAACATTACTGGAGACGTTAAATGACAAAATGATTACATAACTTCAATCACATCCATTAACATGTGACGACATAAATTCTATTACCAGTGAACAATGGTTGCCAATTCTTATGTCTACTTAGAACTAACATGCACAACTTAATTAAAGGTATAGTAACGACGGTGTTTTCCGTCAATAGATTCTCTTGCTGCATGCAGGACTTTTCCAACTGTTTACATACCATTTCAGACCTACTTTCTGGAACGCAAATCATAGGGGTTTGACCTTAGAGCATATCTACGTTGCTGTCTAGGCGGTTATATTACCTTTTTTCTTGCTTTTTTGGGTGGAACTACTGGCGTAATAGGCCGAGCTTCTCCGGTCGGAATTTCGTGCTGAACCAAATCCGTAGCCGGTAGAAACTGCCTCTCTTCAAACAACCACGAAAATTCCTCTAATACCGGCTGCAACATCCTTCTCTCCTCACTGTTTAAATGACCCGACTTCTCTGCTGACTCCTTATCGTCGACGCGACATATCGCACTTCTCTAACTGAACATTTCTTTCTTCTCCTTCCTTTCTCATCTTTATCTCGCTGCTTCTCAGCTCCTCTTATTTCCTCAAAAATTTCGTGACCACTGGCAACAATAGTACCCTTCGGTATCACAACATCTTTTACACCAAAATTATCTATACTTACTGGTATCGCAAAACCCTTCTGTCTCCTCTCCGGTCGGCAGATACTTCTCTTTATATGTACTGACTGACGATCTGAAACATCATTCTGGGTGAGCGGGTCAACCAGAATGTCTGTCCTAGGCTGTTGTTGATTTTTGACATCTATCCAGAGAATATTTCCACTTCCGCCTTTTATCCTCACAGGGTCAGTGGTTTTTATCGCCCACATCTGCGGTTTTATGGGAGACTGCAAACGGCGCCTTTCGCAGCTCCCTCGCGTCTGACGGGGGTGCGCACTGCCAAATCGGTGAATTGCTTCGCCGAACTGCAGAGTTCGCGTTCGATAATCTACTATCCCCTGATAACGGTGCAGGAAGTCATTCCCTAATATGATGTCAAATTCACCCTTCTTTAGCCTTACTACCTCCATCCTCTTACTGTATTTACCCTCGTCGATTTTCAGATTCACTGCACACGAACCTGCACGGACAATTACTTCCTCTCCAAGGCCACTGATATGGTACCGGGGTGGGTGTAACACCCTTCGATCATTTTTCTCCGCAAACAATACACTAACTTGAGCACCAGTATCAACTAAAATTGTAACTAATTTGTTCCCGAGTACGCCAAGTAGACTAACGTGTTCCACCTCTTTACATTTTTCGGTCCTAACCGGGCGTATTATTTTTGTCGGGGGCGCGGGTGGGTGGCGGAACCTGCCCCCCAAGCGTTTTCCTGATAGGACCACACGTTGCGGCGGTGGCCGCGCATCTGATTAGAAAATGGTGACTTTGTGGGGCAAACATTATTAGCATGACCTACTGTCTGGCAAATAGTGCAATACGGCGCGAGACAGCGCATTGCCGTGTGGTTGGGCCTCCCACAACGCTGACAAAATACTGGGTCCGATGGGCGCGGGGCGGCAGCGCAAAAACGCAACACCTCTTCGCGTAGCATTGCCAAACGAACAGCTTCAAACAGAGAAGTGGGGGAGGCTGCTTTGACTTTTCCTCCGATGCGGGGGTCAATACCGCGAACAAATGCATCAATTGCACGCGTTTCCGCTTCTGAGCACAAAATTCTGTTTTCACTGGCATTTTCACCTAGCTAATAGGTACGACAAGATACTGCTCGTACGCGATCTGCAAAGGCATCAAAATCCTCATTAGGCTTCTGCCTAAGGGTTGATAATTGATCTCTGTAATATGCGGTACCTCTGGTATCGGAATAACGCGTAGTCAATCCGCGGGCCAATACTTCAAATTCGTGTCTGTCACGCAATTCGTCCACCGTTTCTATAAACATTCGGGCTTCCCCTGTCAACTTCAGTCGGGCTACATTGACCAATAGATCATCCGGCCAGGCACACGTGCGACCCACATCACGAATATTTTGTAAGAACATAGCCACATTTTCGTGGGACATCCCAGAAACGTGGGAATGAAATCAGCCGCAGGAAAGCTGCTTACAGTCGCCATGTTAGCAGAAATTGTGGCGTTTGTATTAGAGACAGAATTAGTGTTAGTTGCCTCTGTTTGAGCATTAGTTACAGGGGTGGAGCTAGCCACAGGTATGGAAGTTCGCGCACTAGCTTCCAGCGTCTGTTTCAAGATGCGGTTTTGCTCAAGTAGCTCCTGATTTTGTGCGAATAACTGGCGCATTTGTGCATTTACGGCCTCGAGCGGGTCTTGCGAGACAGATGCGTCTACGGGGGTGACCGGCCGCGGTGGTCTCGCGGTTCTAGGCGCGCCGTCCGGAACAGTGCGACTGCTACGGTCGCAGGTTCGAATCCTGCCTCGGGCATGGATGTGTGTGATGTCCTTAGGTTAGTTAGGTTTATGTAGTTCTAAGTTCTAGAGGACTGATGACCACAGCTGTTAAGTCCCATAGTGCTCAGAGCCATTTGAACCATTTTTTCTACGGGGGTATCCCGTTCCGTCGCTCGTGTTCCCATCGGCATGTTTACAATTTTATGGGACGCTAGTGACCAGAAAAAAGTGATGATTGTTACAAAAAAAAAAAAAAAAAAAGGACGGCCACAAAGATTCTCAATCCAGCGGCGGAAAGTCGTCGAAGCTATAGTTGTAAGCATCGCGGCGACTTACATGGCGATGGGGGCGGTGCGACGCATTGGTGGCGGCGACGGCGTGGTGTTGTGGCTGCGGCTGGCGGTGGTCGGCGGGCGGCAGCGGGCGGCGGCGGCGGCGTCCGGACCCTCGGGCGGCGGCAGATGTGTTGGCGGCGGACGGCGCTGGCTCGGCCGGTCGGCGATGGCGGCAGCCCCTGGCGCGTCAGTGACAGCGGCGGCGGCGGCTGGCGCGGCGGCGGCGGCCCGGCCGGTCGCGCAGTGCGGCGCAGGCCCCTCGAACTCAGGCAGCGGGCAGCGCGGCGGCGTCCGGCTCACGTGGCTGACTAGCGTGGGCTGCCCCGCTGCAGCGCGCACCCTGTGCGTGTTTAGTGGAGCAGCCACGGCCCACGTGGAGCAAACGTGGCGGCCGGTTGGCGCATTCCATGCGCGAAGTGTACGGCGTTTTGCCGGGAAAAATTTAGCGTAGCGACAAAGTCACTACGGGAACGCAATCCCACTTCTGACACCAGTTGTACGGGATTGCGGGTATGGGCAGGCGGTGGGCGTTATGGAATAATAGAGTAATTTTTAGAGAAAGGCCATTTATTGGCTAAAGCATGTTGAAGGGGATAAATAGGCCTAGGGAGGTGAGGGTGAGCCAGAGCTTATAATTTGGCGAACATTGTTCGCGAAGCTACCGAAAGTTGTTGTCTGCCAAATTAAGTCCACAGCGCCGCAGCACCGGGAGAAGCGGGAGATGTTCAATGCTACAGGGTGCGCATCCGACTCGCGGGTGAGCAAGAATGCAAGAGAGGGGGCCCGGCGACGGGCGGCCGGGTATATTCGACGCACCACGCGGATTCCTCACCCTGATTGGCCAGGACCGAGCAAACCGTGCGGGCGGCATGGAACTTTCCAGAGCGTTGCCTGCTAAAGCGACGCCTGGGGCGGCGTTACCTCGTAAACACATGAGAGAGGCGCGTGATCAAGGTGCCCTTCGTCGGTGCTGACTTCCTGTTACTAGACCGTGGGACGAAAGAATTTACAGGCAGCTAACACTGCCGGCCGTGGCTTGGCCGTAATGGAAAAATGAAGTTACCGGTTTGAGGCCCATATAATAAAGTAAAATCCCCTATTGTCTGACTCATCCTTTACATAGAGGCGATTAAAAGACAGCCGTTGGAAAACGGAATCTTACTCTCACAACACATTGTACCACTAGTGAAAAGGAATACAGCATTTTCCTTTCATGTTTCTACAGTCAAGGTTTATTCAGATCGAGCTAGGGTGTATATTAACAGTTTTCAGTTACAAGTTTAAATTCTCGTTACCTGTGTTTCACGATCCACCATATCCAGTGAAGTGGAAAATTATCAATAAGTGTGTGCGGATCAAATGAATGGAATGTTATTTGTGTCAGAACAAAAAGCCTGCACAACCTTCAGATCCCACTCTACTACAGGCAATACGTGAACTAGTCAGTTCTGGAAAGGGTCAAATTAAGGTCGATCAAATGTTACAGCTTGTGCGGAAATATCAAGAGAAGTGTAAACCAAATATCGCTACGATCAGCTACGAGTGTTATAGTGATGCTAGCTTTTACTTGTTCAGTCTAATTTGTTCTCAGAAACAGAATATATCGTGCACATCAGACAACCGCCCATGAAATTCCTTTAGAATGCATCCATACTAGTTTTTAAGTAAGAGATTTTAGAGCATGTAAAGAGAAGCACGCTAGAAAAATAATGTTGAGCTAGGATAAGATTTTCTTTGTGATTAAAAAAACAAAAGGAGGTAAATATATACGATAGTTAACTAAACGGATATAATAATGTAAAATCTGGGATGAATTTTGCAGAAATGGAGGGGAATGTAATGCGAAGGAAACGGGAACGTAAAATTTTCTAATCCAAACGGCCAGCGTTACTCAGTCATGTGGAAGTACCAGCAGCTGCCAGCCAGGCAGTGTAAATCGTGACTCTAGTAACATTATGTAAGGGACACTAGGTAGGACACAACATCGCCTAGCAGGCGTTTTCCTAAGCAGTAACGTCATTGTAACAAATTCATGAAGCAAATGTAGTGGAACTGAAGACTGCTGACAACTCGAGATGAGTAGAATCGATGTTGTAGAGCATAGCCTCTCTCTTCGGCGACATAAATACTCCACGTCCACTGGCTTAGGGCACTCGACCAGTAGGGTCGATGACGTTCATGTCGTTATGATACGGAAACATCTTGCATGTGAGATTGTTCAAGTGTTGCTCATGCATTTTCTGCCTTGCGAGAAGATCAACGATCTGTAGCCACGGATAATGAAGTCCAGTTTCCAGTACTGAAGTCAGCACAGCAGCGAACACTGATGGACAGTCCAGGGGTCTACCAGCATGGCTTCAGTCCAGGGTAGAAGCAGCTCAAAAACTCCAAAGAGTTTTCTCATCTTTTAAACGAACACAGTGTTGTTATAGAGTATAATTACTGTAGTACATCTTTAAATTTTTTACCCCCTTTCTACGATTACAAGATATATCACTCATGCTTTGATTGCAAGCTCTACATTCATTTGGTAATCATCGATATAAAACAATTCAACTTACCTCTCACGTTATAATTAGCCATCACTAAAATATGTCATAGAATGTACTATTTATGATATCGAACATAAATTTCTATTCAATGTTCAAACTCAGTTTTATCACTGTAACAAAAATAGATATTTTATTATGTTCATGCATTGCGCATAGTGTCAGATATATAATACCCATGTTCAACGCTGGTTCCATTCAATCTGCACATACTTCGCCTTACCACAACAAAACAGACAAAAGATCTGATCAGAGAGATCACACTTATAAGCAATTCATTCTGTGTGTGTAAGTGTGCATGTGTGTAAAATCTAAGTTTATCTCTCACGTAAATCTTGGCCATGCAATAGAAAGTAATATTAGCATTTATTCTTTAGAATTTAACTCTCTTCTTTTCTATGTTTAAAATAATTTAATCACTTTACCACAGACGTATTTTACTGTGTACATATACTCTTCACAGATTCTGTATCCGAACATCTTTATTGCTTTAGCATCTATGAAATTAACGTTCTCATTACTTATTGGAAGCTGGGCAACTCTTTGTAAATATTGAGTGTGTGGGCTGCCACCGTCTAGTAAAATCATCAGACGATCAATTCCAATTACAAAATGATCTAGAGAGAATTTCTGTATGGTGCAGAAAGTGGCAATTGACACTAAACAAAGAAAAGTGCGAGGTCATCCACACGTGTACTAAAAGAAATCCGATAAATTTTGGGTATACGATAAATCGCACAAATCCAAGGGCCTGTCAATTCGACTAAATACCTAGGATTTACAATTACGACCAACTTAAATTGGAAAGACCACATAGATAATATTGTGGGGAAGGCGAAACAAAGACTGCGCTTTGTTGGCAGAAAGAAGATGCGACAAACCGATTAAAGAGACAGCCTACATTATACTTATCCGTCCTCTGCTGAGCGATGTAGGATCCTTACCAGGTAGGATTGACGGAAGACATCTAAAAGGTGCAAAGAAGGGCAGCTCGCTTCGTGTTATCGTGCAATAGGAGTGAGGGTGTCACTGATATGATACGCCAGTTGGGCTGGCAGTCACTGAAACGAAGGCGGTTTTCTTTGAGGCGAGATCTATTTACGAAATTTCAGCCACCAACTTTCTCTTCCGAATGCGAAAATATGTTGTTGACGCCCACCTACGTAGAGAGAAATGATCATCATAATAAAATAAGAGAAACCAGAGCTCGAATGGAAAGTTTTGGGTGTTCCTTTTTGCCACGCGCCATTCGAGAGTGGAATGGTAGAGCAGTAGTATGAAAATGGTTCGGTGAACCCTCTGTCAGGTGGTGTGTGTCAACAAGTTTTCTGAGAATTTAAAAGCTCTCATGTACTAGTTCAGGCGAATGAATAGACCTCGAACAATGTCTTTGCCTATTCTTGTTTCGTTCCTGTACGTTCTATATCCCTAATGATCTTGACGTCAACACAATTCTAAACCTTTAGCTGCACTCTTCCTTTTCCGCAGGACAAACATCTCCCAGTGTTTCAAACGGCGGTACTCGTTCTCTCGTGTTTTCGCTGATGTCGTGAATGGAAAGTGAACTGAATGGGCTAGCAGATATACGATACGTCTCAGCTCCAGCTAATAATTTCGGTTGGTGCATGCATAGCCAACATAAACACAACAAAGGCTAACTGCCCACGTTTATGTCAGCAGCAAGCCGTCTAAAACAACGTTGTGTACACTGTTAAAATAAAGTGGTTTTTATTTGTTCTGTCGTAGTTACATGACCTGAATCGCAAGAAAATCTTATCTGATAAGCTTCTCAGTACAAAAAAGTTTCATAAATTATTTTCTTTAGCACACGGTTAATTGTATTGTAAAACAGAATAAAATTAGCTGGATTTTATTATTTTTTAATTTGATTAGGCTACAGTACCTTTTGCAGTTCAGAAAGATAAAAGGAATAAATTATGACGCTACAAATTAGTGGACTGTACTTATATTTAAAGCAAATCAAGTTAATTATTTTTTAAAAAAGAAATGAACTGACGGCTGGTGCCTGAAATTTATGTCCTACACAGTAAAAGCACTGTAAACCCAAGGTAACTTTGCATTAAATCCGGAGCAAGCGTGTCATAAGCAAGGAAGAAACATCGTAATTTCTGCTTCTCAGTCCAATATTCAAATCAGTGAATCGTCGGGAATCTGTCGGTCATGCCACAGTGACAACTTCATTCCATGTCTCAAACGAAAATTACGAGTGCTATGAAGTGTTAGAGTTGCAGACTGATATAAGAAATGTGGAGATTTGCAGGAAAATCGACGACGGAAGGAAGGTGTGTAAAACGTGAAGTACAAGAAGGTACAGATTTATACGACACGTGTGAAGCCATCAGGGAAAATCTTACAAGTTATCTTAAGGAACCAAAGAGGGCAAAAAAAGAAGGAGTAAATTGAGACTGGGATGTACAGGATAAATAATTTAGATCATTGGGTGTTAGTGCTACTTTCAAATTGCCCACACGGGCCGATTGGTTGGCCGATGCCACCGCCTCCCCCTCTGCCTCTCCCCCCCCCCCCCCCCCGCCCCCACCACAGCCATTGCTGAGTTGATCGTGACCTGACTGACTGTGTAGGCACACTGTGACTGCGTGGTGGACCCTATCTGCCTGCACTGATGGAATGTGAGACGGTAGGTAGTGGCTGGGGGCAAGCAGGTAGAGGACCGTCAGAAAACCAATGCATCTGTACCACGGACACGATCGCTATAGAATCGCCCACACAAAGACGAAGAAGTCCGGGGAGAACCGCTCAGCAGGAGGGGTCAGCTGTCTGGTCAGTCTGTGTATGAGTAGCTTAAGATGGAGAGGTTGGAGGGCATGGGGAAATAATAGTGAGTTGCGATAATCCAGTCACAATACTGATGGCAAAAAAGATTTTCTGCCTCTCGTGACATGTAGGGGAACAGCAGCACATACTACAGTCAACATATTTGTTCACTCTTTACTATTAGAACAAAATTCCGTAAGAAAAAGAGTAAATGGTCCTGTGGACTATAGTACATAATTTTTAGCACTAAAAGGATTTTGTGCATACACACATGTTTCGTGAAATTTCAACAACTTAGTATTGTTACTCCACCGGCGACAGAGACTAATTTGAATCTCGTTAAAGATCAAGAGTGACAGTATGTTTATAGTGCTGGTAACATAGATGAACAATATAAAGCTTCCCTCAACATATATTTACCATTCTCTTTTAAAGTTGTTTTCCATTAGAATGTTTACTAGCACTATCACGCAATCTGGGTGGCTGCCTAATGGTATAAGGATATCTTGTGGAAAAAGTAGGAATTCTATCATTAATTAATAAATTGTCACAACCGAGCTGTAGTAGACCATTACAAACAGTACCGCAAGGTGCTTAAATGTCATTGTGAACGCAAAATGCGTGTGATATGTAGATGAATGAATGAATGAAAATAGTCTGTGTTGTTCCATTGAGGACAAAGGCCTCCTACAACTAGGGGTAGCTGCTTTCAAAGACTCACGTGGTGAACTAGTCCGCATAAGAGGGTAACAACTTAATGCACACTACACACTGAATTACACTTGATCACTTAGTTGTAGTTCTGGTTCTTTCCACAACTTAATGTTCCTGGGTATGCTGGTCCACTGTCTTCCTGCTTGTTTTCTGTCTAAGTCCGACAGTCTTGGTCTTCCTGGGAGTCTGATGCCGACGTAGGGGTCCCATGCAGTAGCTCGTGCAATCCATCTGTCGTCTTGCAGCATCGCCATGTGGTCGCCCCATTTCCATTTGGTCTTCGTAGCCTGTTGTGCTGTGTCTGTCTGTTGCTGCTGACATCATGTGTATCGAGGTGCTCAGAGAGATGCCAAGGATCTTCCTGTGCATTTTGCTTTGGTATACCTGTAGAGTATTTCTCTCTTTGGCTTTGAGAGCCCATGTCTGACATCCATATAATAACATTGGAAAAACGCAACTTTCGAGTGCCTCCATTTTGAGCCTCCTATTCAGGGTTCTGTCTAGCAATATGAACCTTAAGGCCCAGAAAGCTTTCCAAGCTAAGGAAACTCATCGTTTTATTCGTTTTTCCATTTTGTTGTTAAAGGAAATTATTTGGCCTAGGTATATGTGTTGTGATGCGTACATTAGTTCCGTTCCTTCGAGATATTTTGAGGTTTCTAATTCATTTGCCATTACTTGCGTTTCAGATTTGTTCATTGTGAGTCCTGCCATCTTTCTTTGTGTGTTAAGCTCCAGGAGTATTTATTGCAGTTCCCTTGCAAATATGGCGAAGAGGACAATGTCATCAGCGAACCTCAAATTTGTTAGTCTCTTGCCGTTGAGGCACATTCCGTCTTTCTTGTTCTATTTTAGTTTCCTGAATATGTCCTCCAGTATGCAGGTAAATAGTTTTGGGGAGATGGGATCCCTCCTTTTTCCACATTGAAAGGTTCGCTTGTCTTTTCGTTTTTAACTCTAGCGAAGCTGTGATTTTGAATGTTTCTTAGTAATTGGATGTATTTTGCTTCTTGATTTGGTAGTGCTTGAAGTATGTTTGGGTGTTCGATGGTATCGAATTACCAAAAGCAAAGTGTATTTTGAGGTGGCGATCTTCCGATTTTTCTATTATCTAATTAATGTTTTGAATATGGTCCACTGTGCTAAATCCTTTGCGGAATCCTGCTTCTTCTGACGGTTGGTTCTCGTCTATTGTTTTGCTAGTATTTTCGTGAACAGTTTATGTGAATTAGACATCATGCTTACGAGTCTATAATTGTTCACTTCATCTTTCGTACCTTTCTTATGCAAAAGTTCAACCGTACTTGTTTTCCACTGATCGGGAATATCTTCGGTTTGTATGATTTTATTGAACAAACTCTGTGATGATTTGTGTTAGGAGAACTTGGGCTTCTGTTAAGAGCTCATTGTATTTGTTGTCTTCTCCAGGTGACGTTCCATTCTTCAATTCAGTGATGGTTGTTCTAATCTCGCTGTGTATTACAGCGGGTATGGTTTCAGCGGCTTTGGGTCCCGATCGACAGGAGTGCGCTCTGTGGCTTTGTTTGGTATAAAACTTGTGTATATTGCTTTGTAGAATTCCGTTGCTGATTTGATTATAACCACTCTTGTGTTTAGATGTTCTCCCGCCTGATTCTTCGTTCTTTCCCAGTATCCATTGTATCCCGTCCTGGGCGCTTATCCTCGCTTTTCTAATTGATTTGTTTGTTTCTAGTATTTGCCTCGTTGTTGTTCATCGGTGCTCGCGGATATCTTTCCGTATTTCCCTTTTCGTTATTTTGTCTAGTTTTGCTTATTCTTCTTTATTCCTGTTTGAAATACCTCTAGTTTTAGCATTATCGATATGTGGTCGATTTGCTGTATGGTACTCTGGCTTAATTTGCTTCGACTTTTTTTCATTTGCTCGTCTGTGCCTGTGTCCTTGTGAGCTTGGTATTTGTATTTTTCTAGTGCGTTACACATTTCTTTACTGCTTTGTTTTGTATTGATATTTGCTTGTTGTAGTTGCTTCTGTAGTTCTTGTTTAAATTGGTCTCTGTTCAGCTTTTCTATTCTGGTTTGCTTACTTTTCCTACGTTTCAGCCGGCCGGTGTGGCCGAGCGTTTCTATGCGCTGCAGTCTGGAACCGCGCGACCGCTACGGTCGCAGGTTCGAATCCTGCCTCAGGCATGGATCTGTGCGATGTCCTTAGGTTAGTTAGGTTTAACTGTTTCTACGTTCTAGGGGACTGATGACCTCAGACGTTAAGTCCCATAGTGCTCAGAGCCATTTGAACCATTTGAACCTACGTTTCTTCGTTTCTTTGGAATTTTTATTTTTTCCCTCACCATTCTATGGTCTTTGCTAAATTTTAATTGCGAGATTACCTAGATGTTCTTTATTATGTTTTGTTTCTCTGTTAGAATGTAATTTATTTCGATTTACGTCTTGCCATCTAGAAAGCGCCAACACCATCTTAGGTTTTGATTTTTCCTGAAGAAGGTGTTGGTTATTTTTAGTTTGTGTTGTTGAGCAAGTTGCACCATTCTTTCTCCTGTTCTGTTCCTTGTTCCAAAGCCTTGTGGATACGAGGCTACAACAGTTAATTCTCAGGATAAAGCTAAACATGTGCTCAGTCGTGAGAAAAAGTGTCTGGTAGTAGCTGGGGACATAAAGTCAATATAACTTCATTTACTGATAAGCCAGACAATCACTTTCTGAAAATACAAGGCGAATGACATTATAACTTACTTTCTATAGGTCATCATATAACTCTCTTAGAAAATTTCTTTCCAAGAGTGCTGCCTGGCATACACGTCCATGCTACTTACATGAAGGGATTGATTCGGTAATTAAATTTAAAGCTATTTTGTCGAAAACTGATATTTTGAGACCGTGGATGTGCACAAAATAAAGGTTGATTCTTTCAAACAAGCAGACAGCGACTAGTCATTATTCATCAGGCTTTTTATTTATACAAATTACACCGTAACCGATTTCAGATCGACAGGTTCATTTTCAGGCTGCTTTTCAGGTAAAGATGCACTCTTGTTGAAGTAAGTGTGCATAAGTTTTCCTCTTTATTGCACCTGGCGATGAACGATTCTTGGGATGGTGGTGCCCTACAGTAAAAACGATGTTAGAAACGTAATTATCCTTCATAACTATCGAACGCAATGTAAACAGATCTTGAAGACTGAGTTGTTGTTGTAGTTGTATTTTACTTAAGTCGAAAGTCTAGTGTCACTTTGTTGGAATGTTGGTGGCTTGTGTTCACAAAATCGTGTAGAGTATACGCAGCACTTGGATGCAATACATTTGGACATCCCATCAAAATCTGCGCTTGCAATGCACACAACACTCAGCAGACAAGGAGCAAAAGACACTGAAGACCACATCCAGATACTACATCATGCTGGGAAAGGTAGCCTTATAAACGTACTCGAGGAGATGGATATACATGTACATAAAAAGCGAATCATCACATCACCTCCTCAACGAACAGAGTTAGCCTATGCGAGCATTCTACAAAATTTCACTCAAGTACTTTCAAATTTAAAACGTGAAAAAATGTACTCCCTTTGACAGAAACATGCAGTCAGTAATCCAATAAAACACTACATTAAAATACAGCAGCCTGCTGATCACACATTAATATGATTATTAAATTAACTTAAACTTTCAACTAGCCATCACATGTTAATATAATTTCTACTGTTGTAATATTTATTTATTTCTCACCACTTAAATTATTCGTTGCGAGTGCCACAATATTTATAAGTATGCTGTTTAGGTTTTTTTATTGGTAACGCCACCTCTGTATGAAAATCACTGGCTGTGCTGTGTGCAGTCTATGGCTGGTTTGCATTGTTGTCTGCCATTGTAGCGTTGGGCAGCGGCAGCTGGATATGAACAGCGCGTAGCGTTGCGCAGTTGGAGGTGAGCCGCCAGCAATGGTGGATGTGGGGAGAGAGATGGCGGAGTTTTGTAATTTGTCATGAACTGATATATATATTATGACTATTAAGGTAAATACAGTGTTTGTTCTCTATTAAAATATTTCATTTGCTAACTATGCCTATCAGTAGTTAGTGCCTTCCATAGTTTGAATTATGAAATGCCATATGGCTAGTGAATGACGTTTGACGCCTTGCTTTGCCTATTTTGTTTAATATTTAGTTCCTAGCTGCACTGCAGCATTGGTTATTATAAAATTTAATATATGTACTAATATCACTATTTTCTGTCTACAGACCCAGTAAAGAATACGTTTATGATATACTTTCTTAGAAAAGAGAGCACAAATAGACATTTCCTTTCACAGGAATTGCATAAATAATTTTTTTGTTGACTTGGTAACTTTCTTGCAGAGTAAGTTTTTGTGTTGGATCACTCTAGTGTTAAGATGTGACATAGGTATTAGACATGGCCATTTTTAGTGTAATATTTTTCTGCTTGAGCTATGTCATGTTTAGATATAAGTTATTTCATTTTCGTGCTACTGAATTTTAATTTGTGTTACTCTGCTAAGTCAGTTTACTACTGATTTATTTTTCTTGTTTGCTGCTCATTGCCTCATATTAGTTGTAATATTGCAATTGCTCTGCTAATTTATGCTGCTTGCTTTGGCATTTGTATTTTTGTCATTGCTGTTTGTGTTAATTGTTTTGTGCTGCTGCATTGCCTCATCCCTTAGTTTAGCATCTGAGCTCAGTAGATTTAAGTTAGCTTAAGAGGGGGTAGACTATATAAGAGAATGAGTTGCGATGAATTGGAAGAAATGCATTGAGAAGTTATATGAAAAATATTTGGGCCAAAATGAGTATTGTACACTGAGAAATAATTATTTTGAAAGAAATATGAACAGAATACAGAAAGCAGGTATAGATAAGACTTTTTGGGAATAATGATGAATAAAAGGAGATCTCCAAGAAGTAAAGAAAGTTTTGTTTGCAAAATACTGCAGTAAAACAAACCCTGTCCTTTCCTATTGTATTATTTTGCTATGTATGTATGTACCATTGTGTATTTGTCTTTTTCCTGTCTTTATGTGTTTAGCTGATGAGAGCTATGTTGTAGAATTTTTCTAATACTATGTTATTTACTTTGTAAAGATGTTTAAACATTATTTATTCTGTTCTGTTTTAATGCTCATGTGTGAAGTCGATGTTTCAATAATTATTCTGATCTTTTATGTATGCACTCATGTCATAATTCCTGTAACACTGACATATATGTTATTTCGATTCTTTTGTAAAGCTTGTACTACAAATGTTCTCTGTATTGTTATGTTCTTTAATGATGTATTTTGTACCTTTGTTATTGTATTTTTATGTTATCAAATTGTAATTATTACCAGTTCTTCAAATTAAGTATCATTTCACTGCACACGTTTCTGTTGGTCATAGTATATGGACAATATGTGAGAAGTAGGGACTGTTAGTGTTTGCACGTGTGTTAATAATTCAGCAAGGGACTGGATAACAGCATTGCTGGTTCTAAGGACAATTCCAAACACTTTGTGAGTGCACAAGTGGTGGTTATGGACTTGCTATATTATCTGCAAGACTCTTCGATGGTGATTGCGCACCTGCACAGTCACAACAGATGGCTGCTGGCCATCTCTACAAGGACTACAGTGGGTCTGCATCATTGATGACCCACTAATACCATTATTTCTACAAGGACTACAGTGGGTCTGCACCTTTGCTGACTCACCAGTACCATTATTTCTAGAAGGACTGCAGTGGGTCTGCACCTCTGGTGGCCCACCAATACCACAATCTCTACCAGGACTACAATGGGTATGCTCTGTGATGACCTACCTACCAATATTCTTCAAAACGTCGAATGACTCTGCTGTGGGTTTGCTCTGTTGTGGCCCATTACCTGTCAGCATGTCAAGAGTCAGCACTGTCTTTCCGTTGGAAGGACAACACTACTTCTTCAAGGCTGCAAGGAAATCCACTACTTCCGTGTGCATTCTCTTTTACTGCTCAGAATTTGAGAAAAGAAACGGCAGTTTTACTGTGATGAATCAGGACTGTCTTTATAGACTGTGAGAAAATTTTAGCTTTTGACCAACATTGTATCAATAAGTGTGTGCATTTGATATCTTTGTTATTGTAATTATGAAAAATTTTATCAAATCATTATTGGCCACTGCCCAAAACAATTTGTAAAATTTTTTGTGGGGAGCATGGGGGCTATGTAAGTAGGCTGTTTAGGTTTTTTTATTGGTAACGCCTCCTCTGTATGAAAATCACTGGCTGTGCTGTGTGCAGTCTGTGGCTGGTTTGCATTGTTGTCTGCCATTGCAGCGTTGGGCAGCGGCAGCTGGATGTGAACAGCGCGTAGCGTTGCGCAGTTGGAGGTGAGCCGCCAGCAGTGGTGGATGTGGGGAGAGAGATGGCGGAGTTTTGTAATTTGTCATGAACTGATATATATATTATGACTATTAAGGTAAATACAGTGTTTGTTCTCTATTGAAATATTTCATTTGCTAACTATGCCTATCAGTAGTTAGTGCCTTCCATAGTTTGAATCTTTTATTTAGCTGGCAGTAGTGGCGCTTGCTGTATTGCAGTAGTTCGAGTAACCAAGATTTTTGTGAGGTAAGTGATTTCTGAAAGGTATAGTTTAATGTTACTCAGGGCCATTCTTTTGGAGGGATTTTTGAAAGTCAGATTGCGTTGCGCTAAAAATATTGTATTGTATGTCAGTTTAAGCACAGTCTTGTATAATTTTTCAAAGGGGACGTTTCATATTCATGTAATAAAAGTAAAATTTCCTGACCGAATGGTTGCTGCATTTGTTAACTTTATTAGTAATTAATGCTCAATGAATGTTAAATGCATATAATGTAAGCTTTATTCTTGTAAATTTTCTAGTGTGGCTAGCATATATTGTAATACCTCTGAGAGAGAATTATTTTGGCTTCTAATATCGTCATCTTTGTGTAGGTTTCCCAAGACGAAACAACTTTTTGGTGTGTACATGCTATTCTACACAGTATCGTTGTATAAAAATCAAATAAGTGCTTCATATACACTACAGTATTTCGTGAATACAGACATTAACATTGTGTTCGATTGTTATGAAGGATGATTGCTTTCACGTAGGTCGTTTCTAATACAGTTTTTTATTGTAGGGCATCACCATCCCAAGAGGGAGCAAAGAGGCAAAAACTTATGTAAACCTCAATAAACGTGCAGCTTGACTTGGACATCCACCTGAAGGTGAAAACTATGGCTTGAAATCAGTTACGGGGTTATTTCAGTGAATACACTGCATTGTTAATAGTGGCAGTTGGCAGTAGTGAAACCACTTTATAAGAAAGGAGAAAGGAATAAGGTAAACGATTGAAGACTGGTTTACATGCTATAGGTGTTTGCAAAACGTAATGCTGTGTGTATAAAGAAAATTTATTATTTCAGTTCACGTAATTTGCTGTCAAACGGGCAGTTTGGTTTTAAACATGGTTCAACAACTGACAATGCGAAAAGTAGGCGTCTACTTTAATTTGACTAAGGCATTTGATTGTTTTGATCGAAAAATATTATTGTAGAAGTTGGACCATTACGGAATAAGTGAAGCGGCTTGTAACTGTTCCCTCTTATACTTTAAGAACAGACACCAAACCGTCATTCTCCAAGGTTTAGTGTGTGTGGGTGCGGAAGCGGGACGCAGGGGTTGGTCTTAGGCCCAGTAATGTTTATTCTGTATACCTAAGTCATGTGCCTTCTAATATGATAGGTAATTCTAAAATATTTCTGTTTGTTGATGACACCAGTTTGGTAGTGAGTGATGTTGAGTGGAACATAGACAGTGTGGCAAAACAGTGATATTAAAGACGTTACTTAATGGCTTGTAAAAAAATAAACTGTTGCTAAATCATAGTAAGACTAGGTTTTTTACAGTTTCTTGCAAACAACATAACTAAAACTGACATTTTCATTACACAGGTTGCACATGTTGTTAGTGAGTCTGAACTTACAAAATTTCTGTGTATATACATGGTAAGCTGTCATGGAAAGACTATGATCACGATTTTGTTCAAAACCTGACTGCTGCTATATTCACCATAACAGTAACTGCAATAATTGATAGTCGTTTGTGAAAGTTGGTGTACTTTTCTTATTTTCATTTACTTATGAAATATGGGCTAAATTGCTGGGTACATCTTCCAATTCAGAAAGTATATTTTTGGCTCAGAAAGAGCAATTCGAGCAATATGTGATGTAAGTTTGAGAACTTCTTGTTGATCCCTGTTGAATTGTCTAGAAAATCTGACATTGGCCTCTTAATACACTGGTGTCCAAAATTAAAGCAACAAACGGAAATTTTGCAAGGTTGCGTTTATTTTGTCACAAAACAATATAAACAGGTGACAGTGAAGTAGAAAGAATGTAAAGAATACAGAACATAAACTACTGGAACCCGCAGAACGATAGGCAAAAATGGTGTTTCTTTTTTCAAATTAACGGATTTACACACACTTTCTGACAACCAGTTAATGTGCACAGTATGGGGTGTGACAACCTCTGGTACTAATACAGGCGTTCTAGGCGCGCAGTCCGGAACCGCGGGACTGCTACGGTCGCAGGTTCGAGTCCTGCCTCGGGCATGGATGTGTGAGATCTCCTTAGGTTAGTTAGGTTTAAGTAGTTCTAAGTTCTAGGGGACTGATGACCACAGAAGTTAAGTCCCATAGTGCTCAGAGCCATTTGAACCAAATAACACAGGCCGGACAACGATGGGACATGCTGTGAATGATGTCATCAATCTCATGTTGAGGCAATAACGCCCATTCTTCCTGCAAAACTGTTCACAAGTGTTGGAGAGTGGTTGAGGGACACTGACGTGATGAAACCCATCTCCCTAGTGCATCACAGACGTGCTCTGTTACTGCGTAAAGCCAAGCGCCGGCACGCCAGTCGCGAACGATAGAGAAGAGATGGATGTGAGAAGACTGAACCATGACTTTACCTTCAAAGCTTTTTCTTAAGAATTTACTTTGTTTACTAGCGATTCATCAACAACATTAACACATTTAATCACACTATGTGAGCGTGGAAGTAGTTGCCAGTGGGTAACTGATGAAAACAAATTAAAGTTCTTTCTACAAACGGAAATTTTATTCCTAAAAGCCCTTTTTTCTTTTAGAAACAGATTTAAAATTATAATCAGAAAGCACCGTCTAAATATGAAGTTACAATTTATTCAAAGGGAGAAAGAACAACTTTTTGAATGTAGGAGCTTTCGGGATGAGAACCTTGCCGCTCCCTTTTGAACGGCTGTAGTCACGACCGCTCACAACAACCTCTGAAAGACTACACTGGTGCAAATCTGCAACACACCAGATTATTTTAAACTAAGAATTTTAACAACTCACACAAGGGCATAAACTATGCACCCCATAGGAGGGATGGAAATGGTACAAAACAGTGACATTAAAACATGAACTTGTGACCGAAAGTGCAACTTGATTTAAAAAGAAAACTCTTACGGTGGAAGGGTGGCAACTTTATATACTAAAATGACCCTTTAAATAAAAACCCATGAAATATAGTCTTGCATAAAATATACAAGGTTGGCCAAACATGCTCTCGATTACACATATTCCGTATCTCAAGATGATAGGCAAGATAAAGACATATGTCAGGAATTCGGCCGTTACATTTCAAGCAATAAATTCGTTAACACCGAATCCGACAAACATGACAGAGGCAGCTATTAACGTATGGCAGACGGACAGACAGACAGACAGACAGACACTAACAGCTCTGCAAATGCGGACAGGAGACAGACGAGCAAGCTGGGGACGAGAGACTGACCAAGAAAACACGTAGAATTTAACAGGTAAATGAAACAACGTATCACGAATCACTTAACTTCTAATAAACTGCGATGTCTGGTGAAGACCTGGCGCAGCACCCCACAAACGCTCTCCCGAACGGTCCGCTGCCAGCCGCTTCAACGGACGTAGGAAGGCGCGCCGATCTCCCGTCTCACGGCGTCGCAGCTCGGACCGGCCAGAACGATGTCGTGGGTTGACTCCTGTTGCTCTCGTGTCGGCCGCGAAGCCACTACCCCTTGTATATACGTCGCGGCCCACTGAACTGACGTGGCGACCTCACATGCGCCGACGCTCAAAGCGGACAAGTCATCTTGTGTCCCAGAGAGCGACCGACCAATCGATCGATCCAACCGCCAATGACCATTGCCTGAACAAACTCGAGCAGACTGACGGCCTAACACATACTAGCACTCCGGACGATAGACACTGACTGCCCCACACTGACCCGGCTGACCAACTGACCAGCCTAGCGAGCTCATAGCGCCCCTTAAATGCACGTGAGTAGGCTACCTTTCCCCTTTCCCACAAGAGTGAGACACCAAAGCTGCGATTGCCACTGCAGCACCACCGCCAGAAACGGAGGGTGACTGCTTCACACTATGTGCTGCAGCGCGGTCTTCAAAACAGAAAACTTTACCATGGCTCAGACGTCAGCCAATCGCACGTTGACCGACCCCTCTCCAGGACGACAACGCGACAACAGCTGCCCCTTTGTGAAAATGACATAAGCTCCGCGACCGACTGGTGACGTCCCAGTTGAGTAGCAGCTTTAAGATTAGGCACTGGTATAGCAGCATGAACTCTAGTTATTTCACTTGTACTGTCTATGTAGCAAAGACTTGTGATCGTTTATACTGAAGAAGACTACAAGCCGCGTGGAGTGGCCGTGCGGTTTGAGGCGCCATGTCACGGATTGCGCGACCACTCCCGCCGGAGGTTCGAGTCCTCCCTCGGGTTTGGGTGTATGTGTTGTTTTTAGCATAAGTTAGTTTTAGTGTGTAAGTCTAGGGACCGATGACCTCAGCAGTTGGGTCCCTTAGAAATTCATACACATTTGAACATTTGAAAAAGATTGCATATTTTGTATGTCGCCCCGCGCTTGCGACACTTCTGCGTGAGCTGTAGTAAAAATTGCTGTTTTGAAAAGCGCGCTGCAGCGCGTAGTGTAAAGCAGTCGCCCTCCGTTTCTGGCGGTGGCGCCGCTGTGGCAATCGCAGCTTTGGTGTCTCCCTCTGCTGGAAAAGGTTGCCTGTTGACGTGCATTTAAGGGGCGCTATCAGCTCAGCAGTCGTTGAGTCCGATGAAGTCAGTCGGTGGCAGTCGGTCAGTCAGGGCAGCCGGTAAGTCTGGGTGAGTCTGGTCGTTTGGTCAGCGAAATTAATATTGGTCGTCCGCATTGGTGAGGCGGTTAGTGTCTGTCGGTCGTCCGGAGAGGTAATACGTGTTAGGCCGCCAGTCTGCTGGAGTTTGCTCAGGCAATGGTCATTGGCGGTTGGATCGATCGGTTGGTCGGTCGCGCACTGAGACACGAGATGATTTGTCCTCCTGGAGGTCGGCGCGTGTGAGGTCGCCACGTAAGTCCAGTGGGCCGTGACGTATAGCGAGGCGTAGTGGCTTCGTGGCCGACACGAGAGCAACAGGAGCCAACCCACGACATCGGTCTGGCCGGGGCGAGCTGCGACGCCGTGAGACGGGAGATCGGCGCACCTTCCTGCGTCCGTTGAAGCGGCTGTCAGCGGACGGTTCGGGAGAGCGATTTGGGGGTTCGGCGCCAGGTCTTCGCCAGAAATCGCAGTTATTAGAAGTGACTGGAGATATGCTGTTCATTTACTTGTTAAATTCTACTTGTTTTCTTGGTCAGTTTCTCGTCCCCAGCTTGCTCGTCTGTCTCTTGTCCGCATTTGTTAGGCATTTAGTGTCTGTCTGTCTGTCTGTCGGTCTGCCGTACGTTAATAGCTGCCTCTGTTATGTTTGTCGGATTCGGTGTTAACGAATTTATGGAATTAAGGTAAGGGCCCAGTTCCTGATATATGTTTTTATCTTGCCTATCATCTAGCGAGGCGGTATATGTGTAATGTAGAGCATGTTGTACACTTCATTTCATGGGTTTTAGTTAAATAGTCATTTTTATAAAGTTGCCACCCTTCCACCGTAAGAGCCCTTTTAAAAACAAATTGCACTTTTAGTGGAAAATAAGTTCTTAGTGCGATGTTTGTACCATTTCCATCTCTCTTACGGGGTGCATAGTTTATGTGTTTGTGAGCTGTTAAAAGATTTTAGTTTAAAATAATCTGGTGTGTTGCAGATTTGCACCAGTGTAGTTTTCAGTGGTCGTTGTGAGCGCTCGTGAGTACGGTCGTGTTGAAAGGGAGTGGAAGCTTCTCAGCCCGAAGGCTCCTACTATAAGAAAAAAAAAATTTATTCTGCCTCTGAATAATTGTAGCTTGATATTTCGAGGGTGCTTTTCTGTTTATAAATTTTAAAACTGTTTTTGAAAAGGTTTTTATGAATAAAATTTCCATTGTTTGAAATTTAACTTGTTTCCGTCATTTACTCCTTGGCAACAACTTCCACGCTCACATAGTAGTAAATAAAGTAAATTCTTTAAGAAAAGATTTTGAGCGTAAATTTTCACGGTTCACTGTGTAATTGTCAATGTTAAGTATTGACATTTACTTTTTTGTAATAAAACTCATTAATACGATTTGTCTGTACTGTTTGTCAAACTGAGTACTCATTTTTCCTAGACTCGACGTATTTGACAAACGAGCATGGAGATATATTACGCTCTATGGGATTCAAATTTGGAGAGCCAGAAGGCCACGATATGTGTGCAATATTTTCTGTTTCCATAAAAACATCATCACCTGTGCTCTGTGAGGGCGAACATTATCGTCCATCAGTACGAAGTCTGGGCCCACAGCACTTCGCAACAGCCACACGTGAAATCCCAAGATCTCCTCACGGTGCCTGACAGCAGTTAAATCTTGCTGATTCACCCATACAATTTCATGAAGAACTGTTGGAGTGGTCAACATAATCCCTGCTCACTCCATTAGGGATTCTCCTCGATATCAGTTTATTTCCACAATGTTTGGGTCCTGAAACTGTGTTCCATGTGCCCTCCAGATGCGAAACCGTCGACACTCACTCTCCAGACCAAATCGGGACTCATCTGTGAAAAGAACATTGGCTCCTTGTTCGACCGTCCAGGTGGCATATTGACGGCTCCACTCTAGACGTTCCTTCCTGTGAAGACAAACCACAGGTAAACAGACCGCTAGGATCGCAGGTTCGAATCCTGGCTCGGGCATGGATGTGCGTGATGTCCTTAGGTTAGTTAGGTTTAAGTAGTTGTAAATTCTAGGGGACTAATGACCTCAGAGGTTAAGTCCCATAGTGCTCAGAGCCAGTTAAACCATTTTTTTGAAGCCTTCTGTACACCATTTGCCTCGATGTAACACGTCCAGGGGATGCTGTTAGGTCAGACACCAGTTGCGGTACAGTGGAAAGGTGGTACCGTCGTGCCCTTACAGCCAAATAACGGTCCACTCTTTCTGGTGTCACACGTGGTCAGCCTTGTCCTGGTCTCTGAGATACAGTTTCGATCTCTATAAACTTTCGCCTCTTCCGAGAAATAACAGAACGATTCCACATTACGTTATCGGGCCACAGAAATTTGCGACTCTCCTGCTTCCATTCTTCTATGGTCTTCCACAGCAGAGAGTCTGTAGACGTCTTCTCTGTGTCACTTTGCACCGTCTGTGACTGTGCACACACGTTTGTGGATGTGGGACTGTCTTGCAAACGCTACCCCGCTTGATAGATGCCTTGAAGTCATTACTGGCGTGGTATTCCGTTGACGGGAATGCCATCTTCCGTTCAGACACGAACGTAACCAAATCTGATGGTAGTTTATCTTGAATTAGACACAGGACGGGGAAATAGCACTTTGTTGCCTTAATTGTGGCACCAGTGTACTTATTTTCCTTAATGTCGTTTGTCACCAACGGTATTAACTTATTCCCAAAAATTAGCAGCTTTCAATCAGTTAATACTAGCCAAAGATGCAGCGTACATCTCGATCACATATACTATTCTGCTGTGTCCATTTTCAGTAGCTACCACAATAATTAAAAAAAAATCTTAGCAGTAATCCTCGCCCTTTGCAGGTCCAAATTGAAGAATTCCCCCATAGCTCACTCCTTCTATTCTGCCGGAAGTTCCTCGAAAAAATTTAAGCAAATTCGTGTATTATATTGTTGATTATGATAATATATACTGAGCAGCTTGTCATGTACATAGAAAGTGTGAAAATTTTAGTTTTATTTGTGATTAAGATTTCTGATGTTAATTTCATGTACTGGGTCTTCCATGACCACAGAGATTTGCACCTCAGTTTTGTCCTATGGAACAAGAGATGTAAAATAAAAAGGTGATATATAACTTTTTTGGGGAGGTCATCAGCCTTTTGACTAGTTTACTGCTGTCCATCACAACTTTCTCTGCTGTACGAACTTCGTCATCTCAGGGTAGCAACCAAAGTTCTCAGTTATTTGTTGGATGTATTCTAATCTCTGTCACCCCTGTAACTGTTGACCACTTCAGCTCCACGAAACTTTTTCCTTAATGTCTTAACACATGTCCTATCATGCTAGTGCATCTTCTTGCCAGTGTTTTCGTGGTTTTCCTCTCCTCGCCAGTACTGCAGAGAACCTTCTCACTTCCTATCAGTCCACCTAATATTCAACATCCCTCCATAGCACCACATGTAAAACACTTCGATTCTCTTCTTTTCTAGTTTCCCAACAATGGAAGATTCACTATCACACGTACTTCCTCAGAAATTTCTTCCTCAAATTGAAGCCAATGTTTCATATTAACAGAATGTACATTTGGTCAGGAATGCTCTCTTTGCCTTTGGCAATCTTTGTACATCCCGAGTGCTTTTTCCGTCACATGTTATTTTGCTTGCAAGGAAGCAGAATACCCTCGCTGTGTCAATTTGATGGTAACCAATTTGTTGTTAAACTTATCACTAATCTCATTTCTGCTACATGCTATAACTTTCGTCCTTCTTCAGTTTACCCTCAAGCCATATTATGTTCTCATTCCATTCTATACTTGTTCCATTCATCAGGTGTTGTATTTCTTCACTTCCACTGAGTATAACAATAAAACAAGAGTGTCTTATTGTAAGGTGTCAGACAAATAACATACCTTCCATTGAATTCCTGAAACAATTCCGGTTAAATTAATATGTCACATGAAATAGTTACATGAAAGTGTACGAATTTTATAGATATGCAAATCGGATAAATAAGCCAGCATCTTGTGAATATAAACCACTAACATTCATACTAGGAATTGCATGCAAATAATTTCCTAAACCTGAGCTAAGAGACGCAGTTCTGAGGAAAACAGATTTTTGTTATGGCAACACCCATCCCATGTTTGGCCGAAATCTTCACAGCAGGAGATCCAGCGGACAAAACGCGACGCCATAGCCACTGTGCAGGCCGCTGGCAGAAACCGCTCTTGTCCCGGGAAGACACCCAATAAATCTAGCTTTTAGAGACGACCCTTCGGAAGGCCTTTCAGCAGGAACACGGCTAGAGATGACAGATAAACGTCCAGAGAAATCCAACTCAAAACTTTGGTGACTCACTGTGGCCACCTGCGTTAAAACCATGGCGGAAAAAAGCTGCTTCTCTTAGTATTACGTAGCAGAAGTTAAACTCTGCCCTGCAAAAGAAACGACGCCTTCGATAGGACACATAAACTTTAGTGGGTGGCGTTATAACAAGCACGAAATGGCCAGAAAGAAAAAGAGTGGCCACCAGCTTTGACGCAGACAGAAAAGTTCTCTGTTCTCTTGCAGCAACTCGTCAAGTATCTGACCAAGGCGACTCGCGCCAGACTGAGACGGTTGCCAGAGTAATAATGTGAACACTTGTTCACGGGCTCGTCTTGACTCTTAAGGAGTTAAACTGCAGGGCTATTGCTCTGAGGACTGACAGTTAACGATTGCGAGCGATTTGAGAGCAACGACGTATGTGCTATTTCAGCCAAATGGCATGTACCGTGCCAATTAACTTAGCTAGGGGACGACTAGGAGTCTCGGCTACACCGAAGATGTATGAACAGTATCAGACTGATATTTAACAGTTGAGAAAGATTCAGAATTGATTTTCAGGTCCACAGCATGCCGATGGTAGCTACTGCAGCCGCCGAACAAAGATAAATACGCGTGGCACGCCAGAAAGTGATATTCAGTTTCCACTCAGAAGTGCCGTCGTCTCGTCTCTCCTATTTTTTTTTTTTTTTTGTACATTCAACCATGCCCTGTAATTAAACAAATTCGCAATTGTTGGAGTTAATTGAAGCAGAAACGCGAAGTATCCGATTTAACCAAATGAACTGATCAGCCACTTTAGAGTGCTTTATACTCTGAAGTTACTCAATTGTTTAAATTGTGTACTTCCTTTTGATTGCTCTTTACCGATCCCATCCATAATTGAGTTATTTTAATTGTGCATGTTTCAGTTGATGTTTCTGGCCCCAGTTGTATTTAATTTGTTTGTATCCTACTGACTTCCAGATATGGTTAATGGCCAGATTACTGTTAAAGAATTCTGGAATCAGGAGTTTGGAAATAACCATCATATAAATGTTTTACCATCCTGTATGTATTATAATTATGATTGCTATATCATGAAGTCATTTTGAGAGTAAATATAAACCTTAATAATTAAAAAAGCCTTTTTAAATTACTCTTTGCTAACAAGTAGTAACGCCTTGAACCCGTACACTAACTTCTGTTAACATTCTTTTACAGGGGTGTAGTGGAACCGACATTGAGATCATTGTCTGATTACACCACTGCCTATACTGCTGCACTCTTCTAAACTCTGCATGTGTGATATGGCATCTTCCTACCTTGAGGACAGTAGGTTCAGCACAAATTCCCGAGAACACTCACAGAGCGTCCTTGCGCAACTGTGGTAGGAAGGTAGATTAGTACCAGTCTCACACATGTTAGATTATCACTGAATTTTAATCCCACAGTTGCCCCTTTTGTTATTTCCGTCATTGCCTCTTCGACGTATATGGGGTGGAGAAAAAAGTGGCACACTTGGAGATCAGCATGAGTTCCCTCATCCAGATTCACGACAAAAGTTTATTTAGCAAAATCTGATCAGGCGCATTTTGAAAACACACTTATGAAAACGAGGAGATGCCAATACTGTCACATAGTGCAGAACATCGAAATGCACAGAGGAACGTGTATCACCCTGCACTGTCACACCAGCTGTCGTCGCTCACTGAACAGTTGCTGGGACATCAGACCAACATCCACCATGGAGCTGCTGCCACTGTTCATACACTTACTACCTGGTACGTTCAAATGGTGCAGTCCCAATAAGGATGTTTATCGTGACCTTCAGCAACGCATTCGGGAAACCAGTAATCTTCATCCACAAATAATGGACAGAGGTCATCCAAGGATTAGAAGTACTCCACAGAGAAAGGACACGATTCTTGAAGCCGTTCACCAAACACCTCCGCACAGTAACCGTGATATTGTTAGGTTAATCCAGACTGTTTGAAGTGTTGCACGATGAAGCACTGGATCCATATCATTATATGTTAACTCAACACCAGCGGCCAGAAGACCACATTTGACGAGCACAATTTTGTGAATGACTTTTGCATCAAGTGCAAGATAACGAACATTTTATAAATAGCGTGATATGGACTGACGAATCTAGCTTCAATTGTGACGGTATTTCAACAGCCATTATTGATCGGAACTCAACGTACATGCCACCTATGTACGTCGCTTTCGGGCACACTTTGGCATAAACCAGAAGGCTAGAATCGTTGACAGGGGATCTCAAGTTGATTCCGTATTTCTACATTTCCGGAAAGCTTATGACACCGTTCCTCACAAGCGACTTCTAATCAAGCTGCGGGCCTATGGGGTATCATCTCAGTTGTGCGACTGGATTCGTGATTTCCTGTCAGGAAGGTCGCAGTTCGTAGTAATAGACGGCAAATCATCGAGTAAAACTGAAGCGATATCAGGTGTTCCCCAGGGAAGCATCCTGGGACCTCTGCTGTTCCTGATCTATATAAATGACCTGGGTGACAATCTGAGCAGTTCTCTTAGGTTGTTCGCAGATGATGCTGTAATTTACCGTCTAGTAAGGTCATCCGAAGACCAGTATCAGTTGCAAAGCGATTTAGAACAGATTGCTGTATCGTGTGGCAGGTGGCAGTTGGCGCTAAATAACGAAAAGTGTGAGCTGATCCACATGAGTTCCAAAAGAAATCCGTTGGAATTCGATTACTCGATAAATAGTAAAATTCTCAAGGCTGGGTGTTAAAGTTACCTGGGTGTTAAAATTACGAACAACTTCAGTTGGAAAGACCACATAGATAATATTGTGGAGAAGGCGAGCCAAGGGTTGCGTTTCATTGGCAGGACACTTAGAAGATGCAACAAGTCCACTAAAGAGACAGCTTACACTACACTCGTTCGTCCTCTGTTAGAATATTGCTGCGCGGTGTGGGATCCTTACTAGGTGGGATTGACGGAGGACATCGAAAGGGTACAGAAAAGGGCAGCTCGTATTGTATTATCACGCAATAGGGGAGAGAGTGTGGCAGATATGATACGCGAGTTGTGATGGAAATCATTAAAGCAAAGACTTTTTCGTCGCGGCGAGATCTATTTACGAAATTTCAGTCACCATCTTTCTCTTCCGAATGCGAAAATATTTTGTTGAGCCCATCCTATATAGGTAGGAATGATCATCAAAATAAAATAAGAGAAATCAGAGCTTGAACAGAAAGGTTTAGGTGTTCGTTTTTCCCGCGCGCTGTTCGATGAACCCTCTGCCAAGCACTTAAATGTGAATTGCAGAGTAATCATGCAGATGTAGATGTAGAGTACTTTTGGGCTCTTACCTGTTGCCGGAGAAGTTGAATGCGCTACTACAGGAAACGTTTCTTTACAGTACTTCGCCTGAAGAATTAGAAAACGTGCTAGTTAGTGTTTGGCGACAGCTATCATTTCTGCGTGATGGTGCACCGCCACACTTTGGAATGAAAGTGGGTAACTGTTGAAATAGGCCGTTTCCATGGAAATGGATTAGTCATGGACGTCCGGTGTTCTAGCCTCCATGTTCCCCAGACCTTAGTCCATTAGATTTTTTTCTATTTTTTTTGGGGCCACTTAAATAAACAAGGTCCAAGCAGTCCACCCACAGATGTATCTACTAGCTCACGTGCATACCGTTTGGGCAGTGGTGGGTGTAGGTTGTTGCGTAGGCTCCAGCAGAGTATGATGGAGCGAGCTGTTACGTTTTTGCAAAATGCAAGGTGGTATCTTTGTACATCTTCTCTAAAGTGAACATTGCTCGTATGTGTACATACTGGCTCTTTGAATATAAGCCTGGGCGTCAAACATACGAAATGCAGTTACTGTGTGCAGCATAATGTGCAACCTACTGTAGACAATCTATTGTGTTTTTGTACAGACGATGTTACTGTATACACAGTTATTTTCTATTGGTTTTATTTTGTGTCATGTAGGGAACAAAGTGGTCCTATAAGTCTGTAAGAACTCATGTCATGTCTTAACTTTTAAATAAAGCTAAAGTAACAGAAAAAATACAAAAGATATCGCATCGTAGAGGTATAAATTGGATAAAATTTTTTATGCTTTAATTTTTAAAAATACTTTGGCGCCAACGCCGCTCTAACACTGGTGAGTCTGTATACTCATAACATGTAAGCTTTCACGGCCGGCATCTTCATTAATTAAATCTTCCGGGATGAATTGCCGTGGTCCATACATAAAACTTCTCCTTCCTGACGTTTCGTTGCCTTCTGCGGGCAACATCTTCTGAGGTGAGTCGGCTACTGGCTGCTAGGTGCTGGAGGTCCCGCTTATATAGAGCGCTTAGATGGCGCCACCGCTCATCACGTGCTTTTGACTTTAAAACTATCTCTGGCAAGTGTCATCTTTCTCGATTACAGGTAATCGACTGTCACTTCGTTTGTGCAAAGTCGACCGCCATATTTTGTCTAGTTTTAAACCTTTTTCCTTTTTATTAAAATTATTTTCGTGCTTGTAGATCTCTATAGCAGTAGGAAACGAAACGTCAGGAAGGAGAAGAAGTTTTATATATGGACCACGGGAATTCAGCCCGGAAGTTTTAATTAATGAATGAGCCTGCATACTGTTCCCCACAACATTTCCTAGTCTCACTTTCTTTTACTTCTGTTAAATGAATTAGGATGACCCATAACCATTTAGAAAATAAATGATGAAAAAAATTTGAGGGTAGGTGGGGGCAAACCTGCTATCTTTCTCTTGACAACTTAAGAGCTCACGAACTATTTTTTTACTCGATTTACTTCTATCGAATGGTCGCATTGACAACTTTTTCTTCTTTTTTTCTTTGCATGTAGCGGCAGGAAAGGGCGGACACAGTCAGCTTCGGGCTGGGTGAAGACACAGTGGGCAGGGGTCGAATCCCGGAATCCCGAGGCCTGCCCCTCCCCCCCCCCCCCCCCTCCCGCCTGTCACTGAACTTCTCCTACACGTGGTACCGGCCTATTTATTACTTTTTATCTTTATTTTTTGGTTGAAATCTCACATGTTGCTACTCACAAAAGAAAAGAAAGATCAGATTTAATCCTACATAGTTCTTTCAACCTAAAAAGAATAATTTCACGTCGTAGCTTGCATCAATTTTTGTTTATTGTTTATTAAGTAAACAAATAACAAAAAAATAAGAGAGAAGGGTCACAAAAATGAAATAAACTTTCTAACAATATACCTGACAGTGGACGATGACGGGAAGACCAAGAGGACAAGTCATCTCAACACAAATTTCTTTTTGTCAATGTTGCAAGTTAACAAGAATGAAACATTCGAACAGAAGAGGAATTTTACACTTCACCCTAGTGTTCAGAGACATTTGAACCTTTTTTTTTTGTGGGACACGTCCTGTGAGATCACAATGAACACACTGAACGTGTCGCAAACAAAGATAATCTTACTGTTGTCTTTTGAGTTGCAGGAGTTTCACCTCCACGCGGTGAAGTTCATAATTATTAGAGGGGCGCTTCACGAACTGTTATGGTGACGAAGAACAGCATAATAAAATTCCCGAGTCCTCCTCATTTCAGCCGCTTTAGCGACGCTAAAACGAATGAGTGCAATGCGAAACCGAGATGTCGCAATGGCTATCCACCAGTCCATGACTGAGGGATAACGGACTTGGGAACGGATTGCCAATTCGCACTCGGCAGCAATGATATCGTCCAGAGAGGGGTCCGGCAGAAGTCAAATATTTAGTTTCGAAAGAGGGCGAGAAAGATGTAACCGCTGCAAGACGTGGGTAAGAGTCATTTTGAAACAACACAGTGGTCAATGAAGCCGGCAGGAATTACATCAGCTGACAAAAGATGGATACATAGGTAAGAATAAAAACGGACCAATGGACTGCTAGAAGTAGCTGTAGAATACGTCAAACGCACTAATGTGGAATATCTGAAAATCCAAGCATCCTGCAGACTCAACGACGCCACCATATCATTAAGTTCACGACGCTAGTCATATTTGGGAGTCTGATGCTCAGGACGTAAGACGCATGTAAATCTCGCCCCGTCAGAATGTTTCACGGGTCCTGACGAAGTAAATAAACGGCATCTTCCTTATAAAATTGCCAGCGGTCGTATGTACGACCAGACGGAGATGGAGCATAAAGAAAAATCAAGGCGAGATCATAAAAACGACACGCTATAGCCCGGCCGTCATCCAGCGTTTCAAAGTCCATCAACGGGCCACGGTCGCTGTGAAGCACGCCTGTGTCGTTAGAACTTTTTGGTGCAACATTAAAAAACATGAAATACCCAGGCAGACAAAACAAATGAAGTAAAACTTCTTGCAAACACACAACGTCAGCTTGGGGATCATAAACAAACTGTCGTAACGTAGCCATCCACAATGAAGAGCTTACTTACCCTGTTAACATTTAGGTTAAGGAAGTGTTACACCTACAGCACCTCTCGGTGTTGAAAAAACAAAAATAGCTCCCAAATTAGCTCCCATGTCCTTAAAATATTAATTCACAAAATGACCCAAGTCCCTCCACAAGTAGTAAATACGAAAAATAAATAAAAAACAAATAGAGGGAAATATCTAGTACAGAAAGCAAAAGAAAAGAAAAGGAAAATTTAATTATAAATTTTAGAAACATGGGAAGGGGGAAAACAGTAGAAAACATTAAAATATTAGATATTCCAATACGTAAGAAAATCAATATTATAGTCATAGAACGTAGGTCTGGGACACCAAAGTTAGTGTTTATTAAACTATAAATAGCCATACGTTGTAATTACGATACTCCAGTCTCTAGTTTGTTCTAGTTCGGAAGTTAATTGGGACGTACAGCTTTAGAGAACAACAATTGGGACTTTATTAAACGGGGATCAAGAATAGATCGTGACGAGATTGTTTTGAGGATTGTCAATTCAAGACTTTAATTTGGACATTTATCAGATTAGATAAACGGGAAGGTGAATAGTAATCTCTTTGGCTTTAATGTCAACTCGTGTGAATATTTAAATGCTTTACTGAATCGAGAATTTTAACCGGATTCGGACTTTGAATTGTGATACTGGGCACCTTTAACTTCACGCGACTAGTGATCATAGTTAATGACAGTTTGCGGATATTAAATAGAAATAACTTATTTACCGAAAGTAACAGGATATTATCTAACATTTCTGATGCTAGTGGGAATCCTACTTAGGACATCTAATTAAAGAACTTCTTTGAATGAGATCGTATGAATGAACCTATTTATTAATAATTCTTGTCAATAAACTGACGTTGTTAATTTGAAACATTTGAAAGTCGTGAACATTAATTTAACTTAGATTAATAAACGTTAAGGTTACGTGATCTATGCCGAGAACAAACTAGCGATTCGTAACTAAAACAATTGAACGAAAGGTTAAAGTATCGTCGTCTGTAAACATTGGTAGTAAAGCTACTAAAGATTTTTTCTCTGAGAGTTGGGAAGACTATACGTGTAGTGACTCACGTTTGACATTGGGTTTCAAAAGTAATCAAACTTATACTTAGCCGGGACAATATTAAATGAAAGTAAAACTCTTCAATGACAGTCAATGTGTTATAAAATAAAATCAAACTTTCACCTATTAGACGAAAAAGCGAAAACAGAGAAAGGGCTGCTACAAAAGGTATACGTCTGAATTAGTTAATACTTGTGAGGCATCAAATTAGAACTAGAAAAATATACGCGTCACGTTCCGACCTCCACGGCACCGGCAGACGACCGGATTATGCAGATTCCATGCTTTTTTTTGGGGGGGGGGGGGCTGCGCTGCACGCTCAGGTTGAAAACAATGTTACACACCACTACACCATTCCGTGACAACATAACTTCTTAACGCGGAAGGGTAACGGGCTCAACAAGGTCCACTGCAGGGAGGGAGGCTTCCCCATTCCACTCAACGAGGTGCGCTACGAAAAACACGACCGGGAGCGATGAACATCACCATCATATAAAGAATAGACAGGCAGAGCAGCGTCTGGAGCTGCTGCATCGACCAGGTTGAGGAAGGGATGGTATTTCACTAAAAACTGGAAAGGCAGAACAGCATCGGAACCCACTGGAGCATACATTCCAACAGGTGGAGTAGTGAACGCATATACAACATTCATTTCAACATCAAAAGAACTAGTCTCGTCATCCCTGCTGACACAAGAACCGTAATTATCGTCAGTCTTCAAAGCATCACCACTGGAAGAAGTATCTTTCTCCATCACCTTCTCAGAGAAGCCAGACTGGGGAGGCGTAACTTCAAAATCTTCACCCTCCTGAGTCCGCCGGTGTTTAATTTGTGCTACCGGTTACCCGGCCCCGACGCCTTAACGTCAACAGTGGCCGCTTCTGAACGTGCCGGCAACAGCGGAAAGTCGTGCGGAGTGGGGGCTCTGTCTCGATAACGGTGCTTATAGGACGACTCTAAAACAGTAACATGGTGCGGCCACTTCCTTCTTGCCCTGCATAGATAACATGTGGTTCCGCGCGCCGTGGAATTTGAACCCCTAGATGTCCCTGCACCATCACGCCGTAAGCTGTGGTGGCGCGCGCCTCCTGGCCCGCTTTTAGTGTGAGGGCACCACAGTGGAACACGTGGTCCCAGCGGCCAATAGCGGCGCCCCCGATGGAGTATTTAAGCGTCTGCCTCTCGCTCAGCCAGCCAATCTAATCTCGCGTACGTCAATGGACACATCGCCTGGTGGTAGACAGCTTACTTACTTTCTTGTTCTGTGTACGAGTGGACGTGGTTGTTAGGTTTCCTTGTTACTCCGTTGTTTAATCTTGTTGTTGTTCGTTCTGTCCTTCGTTGGTCGTGTCCGTTTTCTTCCGTTGTGTTGTTGTTCGCCGGCCTCTCCGTCCCGGTCGCAGTTACAACAAATCCAGTATCCACAAACATTCAGGTGTGAAAGAGTATTCTTAGAACGTACATTTACACGGTTCGGATACCACCGTAAGATTGCAAGCGGTTTGGGCAGCCAGTATTCGCCACTTTTGCAAGAAGGACTGGCCTAACGGAACCATCACGATGTGTAAATATCACCCGGGAACCAACCCGAAAAAGAAGCCGGTCATCTTGCAAGCGATGTTGAAACTTCACAAAAATGGATACGAATCAGAATCAAAATAAGTGGTATGTACGTAATCAGATGTAACTCGAATCGTATCAACCGACCAATCGTCAATTTCTGGAGATCCCGATTTCATATGACGAGTACTCTTGCCAAAACTGAAACGAAGTGTACCTAGACAAGGAACGTTCTTGGGTGACTCAACAGACACCACGGTGCAGGCAGACAACGGCGCTACTAGAGAACAAACCAACTATGAACTCCGCTAGGCAAGAACGATGTGACACAGACCGATACACGCACAAGAACTGAGTACAAAAATGTTCGATACACGCGGCGCTGCTAGACAAGCGGAAGTGGGAACAACCTGATGGGGCAGCTCTGGCACAACACAGAGTTTACGCTACCTGTAGTTGCCAGAACCTCGTTTTTTAGACTGAATTTATACTGAAACTGTCAGCGGGACTAGATTTTGCTAGGTACACTTTTGTCTAGAATTTTGATCAGGAATTGCATGCCGATCGCCATGTGTGACACTTTTTCGTCACCCTGCATATTGAGGTCCATGGGCGAAATGTTGCCATCCCTGTCGAACTCTTTTTAATGGGAGCACTTCATTCTTGGTCTTCCACTGTTATTCGTACCTTCTTGTATGTAACGTATACTACTCGTCTTTCTCTATACTTTTGTTGTGTACATAGTTCCGCGTAGTCAGCGCGTACACAACTTTCCCACTAGAGCGCGCCCCGCTAATCACAACAGCGCAGGCGCAGAGCTCGTCCGTCTCCGCACTACGAGATGGCTTAGAGACGGATCAAATTCTGCTTCCGCCGATATGCGTATTAATATGTAACGCAGCCAATGAGATTGCTGCTAACGTAGAACCTTTTCTCCTCGCGGATCACACTCGCGCAGTGATACCTGAACGTGTGAGGTATTATAACCAGTGTACAGACCTCCGATTAGTCAGTCTACGTTAGTCTGTACCAGTCTATAGTCAAGTTTCCGTCTGCGCCTAATAAGATTACCATATACCAGTACATAGCCATGAAGAGAAATGTATAGTCAAGTATCAGAGATATGTGAGAATAAGATTAACGTACCAAGACCAAAGGAACCTCAGATTGTCAATTGTAAATAGCATGCAGAATCAAATTAAGTAAGGTTTATGATTGTTATTATTTTAATAAATGTGTGTGAAAATTAATGAAGTTCTGTTTAAAGTTGGTCACCGTCAATCTGCTACTCTAAGCGTGCAAGTGGCACTTCTACCGTGGGACCTAACGGCAGAAGATAAACACGCCACGATAAGACCACGAGACATATTGCTGACACTCGCCTACTTCGTTAGAGCGACAAATCGAATAATCTGATGGTGTGTGTACCGAAGGTCTTACAGTCCGCACACCACAACTTTACACTTGTTTTCCTGAGAATTTTAAAAACCTACACCGTTTTGCGCCGTCGAATGCTTACTCCAAGTCGAAACGCCTTTGTAGGTATCCAGATTTTTCTTAGTCTCTGTATGTCCATCGTTTTAGAAATGGTTGTAGGACTCGGCTGTTCGATACATAATGTGAAATTAAACACCTTCCAGGCGATCACTTCAACGATCATCTGCTGACCAGATGGCAGATGATGGTTGAAGTGATCGCTGTAGCAGAAACCTACCAATACCGGTATTGCTGGCCCTGTTTTGATCAGAGCCGAGGTAGAATCTTCCGACACGTCGATAAGGGAATGAAGATGACGTAGTAAAACGCTGAAACTGGTAGCCAAATAAAATAAGTTTGGAAACTGGAAGGCTGAAAGGTGTTTAACTTGACACCCTGATTTTTCTTAAGTCTTGCTCCCATTTTCAACAAAAAGGCCAGGACTGTCTCTCTAGCGGTTCTATCTTCCTTAATGCCAAGGTTATCATCTGACAGATCCTCAAATTTATATTGAGCTCATTGATATACACTACTGGCCATTAAAATTGCTACACCACGAAGATGTGCTACAGATGCGAAATTTAAACGACAGGAAGAAGATGCTGTGATATGAAAATGATTAGCTTTTCAGAGCATTCACACAAGGCTGGCGCTGGTGGCGACACCTACAACGTGCTGACATGAGGAAACTTTCCAACTCATTTCTCATACACAAACAGCAGTTGACCGGCGTTGCCTGGTGAAACGTTGTTGTGATACCTCGTGTAAGGAGGACAAATGCTTACCATCACGTTTCCGACTTTGATAAAGGTCGGATTGTAGCCTATCGCGATTGCGGTTTATCGAATTGTGAAATTGCTCCTCGCGTTGGTCGAGATCCAATGACTGTTAGCAGAATATGGAATCGTTGGGTCAGGAGGGTAATACGGAACGCCGTGCTCGATCCCAACGGCCTCGTATCACTAGTAGTCGAGTTGACAGGCATCTTACCCGCATGGCTGTAACGGATCGTGCAGCCACGTCTCGATCCCTGAGTCAACAGATGGGGACGTTTGCAAGACAACAACCATCTGCACGAACAGTTCGACGACGTTTGCAGGAGCATGGACTATCAGCTCGGAGACCATGGCTGCGGTTACCCTTGACGCTGCATCGCAGACTGGAGCGCCTGCAATGGTGTACTCAATGACGAACCTGGGTGCAGGAATGGCAAAACGTCATTTTTTCGAATGAATCCAGGTTCTGTTTACAGCATCGTGATGGTCGCATCCGTGTTTGGCCACATCGCGGTGAACGCACATTGGAAGCGTGTATTTGTCATCGCCATACTGGCGTAGCACCCGGCGTGATGGTATGCGGTTCCATTGGTTACACGTCTGGGTCACTTCTTGCTCGCATTGACGGCACTTTGAACAGTGGACGTTACATTTCAGATGTGTTACGACCCGTGGCTCTACATTCGATCCCTGCGAAACTCTACATTTCAGCAGGATAATGCACGACCGCATGTTGCAGGTCCTGTAGTGGCCTTTCTGGATATAGAAAATGTTACACTGCCGCCTTGCCCAGTACATTTCCAGATCTCTCACCAATTGAAAACGTCTGGTCAATGGTGGCCGAGCAACTGGCTCGTACCAACACGCCAGTCACTACTATTGATGAACTGTGGTATCGTGTTGAAGCTGCACGGGCAGCTGTACCTGTACACGCCATCCAAGCTCTGTTTGACACGAATGGGGGAAAGAAATACAATAGAGGAAGAATGCGTAGCTCTGAGGGATGAAGTAGTGAAGGCAGCAGAGGATCAAGTAGCTAAAAAGACGAGGGCTAGTAGAAATCCCTGGGTAACTGAAGAAATATTGAATTTAATTAATGAAAGGAGAAAATATAAAAAAACGGTAAATGAAGCACGCAAATGGGACTACAAAAGTCTCAAAAATGAGATCGACAGGAAGTGCAAAATGGCTAAGCAGGGATGGCTAGAGGACAAATTTAAGGATGTAGAGGCTTGTCTCACTAGGGGTAAGATAGATACTGCCTACAGGAAAATTAAAGATACCTTTGGAGAAAAGAGAACCACTTGTATGAATATCAAGAGCCTAGATGGAAACCCAGTTCTAAGCAAAGAAGGGAAAGCAGAAAAGTGGAAGGAGTATATAGAGGGTCTATACAAGGGCGATGTACTTGAGGACAATATTACGGAAATAGAACAGGATGTAGATGAAGAAGAAATGGGAGATAGGATACTGCGTCGAGAGTTTGACAGAGCACTGAAAGACCTGAGTCGAAACAAGGCCCTGGGAGTAGACAACATTCCATTAGAATTACTGACGACCTTGGGAGAGCCTGTCCTGATAAAACTCTTCCATCTGGTGAGCAAGATGTATGAGACAGGCGAAATACCCTCAGACTTCAAGAAGAATATATTAATTCCAATGCCAAAGAAAGCAGATGTTGACAGATGTGAAAATTACCGAACAATCAGTTTAATAAGTCACGGCTGCAAAACACTAACGCGAAGTCTTTACAGACGAATGAAAAAGCTGGTAGAAGCTGACCTCGGGGAAGATCAGTTTGGATTCCGTAGAAATATTGGAACACGTGAGGCAATACTGACCTTACGACTTATCTTAGAAAAAAGATTGAGCAAAGGGAAACCTACGTTTCTAGCATTTGTAGACTTAGAGAAAGCTTTTGAAAATGTTGACTGGAATACTCTCTTTCAAATTCTGAAGGTGGCAGGAGTGAAATACAGGGAGCGAAAGGCTATTTACAATTTGTACAGAAACCAGATGGCATAAGAGTCGAGGGGCATGGAAGCAGTGGTTGGGAAGGGAGTGAGACAGGGTTGTAGCCTCTCCCCGATGTTATTCAATCTGTATATTGAGTAAGCAGTAAAGGAAACAAAAGAAAAATTCGGAGTAGGTTTTAAAATCCATGGAGAAGAAATAAAAACTTTGAGGTTCGCCGATGACATTGTAATTCTGTCAGAGACAGCAAAGGACTTGGAAGAGCAGTTGAACGGAATGGACAGTGTCTTGAAAGGAGGATATAAGATGAACATCAACAAAAGCAAAACGAGGATAGTGGAATGCAGCCGAATTAAATTGGGTGATGCTGAGGGAGTTCGATTAGGAAATGAGACACTTAAAGTAGCAAATGAATTTTGGTATTTGGGGAGCAAAATAACTGATGATGGCCGATGTAGAGAGGATATAATATGTAGACTGGCAATGGCTAGGAAAGCGTTTCTGAAAAAGATAAATTTGTTAACATTGAGTATAGATTTAAGTGTCAGGAAGTCGTTTCTGAAAGTATTTGTATGGAGTGTAGCCATGTATGGAAGTGAAACATGGGCGATAAATCGTTTGGACAAGAAGAGAATAGAAGCTTTCGAAATGAGGTGCTACAGAAGAATGCCGAAGATTAGATGGGTAGATCACATAACTAATGAGGAGGTATTAAATAGAATTGGGGAGAAAGGAGTTTGTGGCACATCTTGACAAGAAGAAGGGACCGGTTGGTAGGACATGTTCTGAGGCATCAAGGGATCACCAATTTAGCATTGGAGGTTAGCGTGGAGGGTAAAAATCGTAGAGGGAGACCAAGAGATGACTACACTAAGCAGAGACAGATGGATGTAGGTTGCAGTAAGTACTGGGAGATGAAGAAGCTTACACAGGACGGAGTAGCATGGAGCCGGTGTGTGTGGCCGAGCGGTTCTAGGCGCTCTAGTCTGGAACCGCACCAGCGCCACGGTCGCTGGTTCGAATCCTGCCTCGGGCATGGATGTGTGTGATGTCCTTAGGTTTGTTAGGTTTAAGTTGTTCTAAGGTCTAGGAGACTGATGGCCTCAAAAGTTAAGTCCCATAGTGCTCAGAGCCATTTGAACCATTTGAGTGGCATGGAGAGCTGCGTCAAACCAGTCTCAGGACTGAATACTACAAAACAACAACAACAATAACAACAACAATGCACTTCTAGCTGTGTTTTCATCAACTGTCTGCCCTTGCTGTCTACTGGACTGTGTGGATGATATTTTTCCCAAAGGCGGATGGTATGCCTCGAGTCTAGTATACGGTCTGTAATAAATACTAAGCGAGTCTGGAGCAGGTTACTTGAAAGCTTGCTAAGCGCTCCTGATCCCCGGTTGCAAGCGAGGAGTCTCTCTGTGGCCACCGATAACAGTCAAATATGGTGCGTTTGCCTATGAAGGGAAGCGATTGCGTTTCGTGTGCGCCTGCCTGCGCCTGGAGTCGACTAATTACACTCGCCCAATTCCGGCGCACGCGACGCAGCGTGCTGTGCAAAGACAAACAGGTCGCCAGTGGCTGGGTCCGCGTGGCAGCCCGTGATGCATTGCGCACATAGCCAGGTCGAGGGGGCGCACACAGAGCCCTAAGCCGCCGCAGGTGGAACCGCGGAAATTAATTCGCCTCAAAAATGATTAGCGTTCTCATTTTCAAATAAGTTAATTAATACATTTTTTTAACGTCCGCAACGCAGCACAAAAGCGACGTGTTGATATTATTTCTGTTGGCAGATTAATTTGTTTCAGAAGGATCTGGATTTCCGATGCCACTGCGTATAATGTTCAGTGCATTTTGTTAGCAACTTATGTTTTATACAAGAAGTAGGCATGCCTCACAAAAAAATTCTTCATGTGTGAGATATCCAGCTGCAGCCGAAGTCATTACGATTAGGTCAAGAAGAACTACCCAATTTGAGGGGATGTTGATGACTACGCTTTACCATCTGGTAGGATAATTTAGCGGGCCAACGACGTACGACAAGATGCCTGTGTATTCGTGAAACCAGCAACATATGCATGCAGCCCTCTAAACACAACGGTTATCATCTTACAAGACAAGAGTGTCCATAGCTCATTCATCGTGAAGACGTAGAAAAAGCACTTGTTTACCGTGAATGTGAAAGTAAATATACTGGTTCATGTTCACGACGACGTGAATGAGTGGGGCACAGTCACGATACGGAATTAACCCTAAAAAAACCACATAACCGCCTTCAGCTTGAGCTACAGTGTCAACACACGACCGATTAAAAGACTCCCTTTCTGTGGTCGGTATACTCGGCGCCTCGTGTCGATTGAAAAGAAAATGGCGACTCGTCGGACCACATCACATTCCTGCAGTGAGCTAATGTGTGTGTGTGTGTGTGTGTGTGTGTGTGTGTGTGTGTGAGTGTGTGTGTGTGTGTGTGAGAGTGAGTGTGCGAGTGTGTGTGTGTGTGAGAGAGTGAGTGTGCGAGTGTGCGAGTGTGTGTGTGTGAGTGTGTGTGTGTGAGTGAGTCTTCGAATCTTGCCTCGGGCATGGATGTATATGATGTCCTTAGGTTAGTTAGGTTTAAGTAGTTTCTATGTCTAGGGGACTGATGATCTCAGATGTTAACACCCATAGTGCTTAGAGCCGTTTGAGCCATTACAGGGCTATTTGTTTCTGTAAGATACACACAGCATATTTTTATTCGCAATCATTTTTTGTTCAAGTTATTAATAATTTTTTTATGTACAAAGCTAATTGTCAAGCATGTAGTGTTTTTTACGAAGCAATTTTTTTCTCTTATACAATAATTTTCAAGTTGTTTATGTTTTTACATACCTTTTTTTCTTGCGTCTATACATGGATGATATTTCCAAAGTTACTTTTTTGTAATGACAGCGAGATATATTCACTTACACTGTTGGTAAAATAAAAACTACATTTCCATTTGTTTGTTTCTATATTCACTTTTATATAATATTTACCAGTGCTTTCTGACTGACTACATTTAATATTTACATTTTTTTCTTACTGATGATCCGATTTAGATTCGTTAAGTAGCTCTTTCCATTTACAGTATGTACAGTTCCTTCAATATATCCACTATCTGATCAATGATTCTTGTGCTATTTACAAGGGAAACGGGGACTACCAGGAGCATGCCAAAAAAAAAAAAGAACTATATACACATGTATAAATACATACGACATTTCTTTTACGAACACACATAGCATGCAGGCAATACACGCGCACACATAGTGTACAATGAAACATCTATTCTCCCTCACACACAGAGATTATGCCAAATGACTCATCTTCATCTACATCTGTTCCACACATACACACCAACTACACTGAAGCACCAAAGAAACTGGTATAAGCATGCGTATTCAAATACAGAGATATGCAAACAGGTAGAATACGGCGCTGCCGCCGGTAACGCCTATATAAGAAATAAAAAGGGTTTGGAGCAGTCGTTAGATCTGGTACTGCTGCTACAATGGCAGGTTTTCAAGATTCAAGTGAGCTGAAAGTCGTGAAAGGCCAGTTTCACAATGAGACACTGGTGACGATCACCAGCGACGGGCACCTAACCTACAGAGATACATTCGTTCGAACTGGAGCATCCACAGCGGGACACTATACTGCCTCACCGAGCCACTGTGACCCAGCAGTGACTCACCCTCGCCACATGTGACGGACAGGGTCACTGTGTTCACAGCAGTCAGCCCCGGACATGCATTAGTTTGAATTGGAGTGTTCGCACTGGGACACAGATCACAGACACAGCACTGCAGATTTGCCAACAGTCAGGCAGTCATTCTGAGTCATTGACGAGAAACATTCATTGTACATTATTCTGTACACGTTGTTGCCATCAGTTTAGATTTGATTACCATGGAAGATTTTATAAATGATGTAGAAAGTCGTTCTGTTATTTTGGATGGCAAAAACGATGACTATAGCAACAAAGTGGTGAAAACAAATGCGTGGCAAGAAATTATAAAGAAGTTATTGCCTGATTTCAATGAGAAGAGCATGGATGAAAAAAATGTAGGTTCTATGTTCTTTTTTCGTATTTAACACCTTATTTTTAGGACCATAAAAGACTAGCGAAATTTAGTTGCTACACCTGCACGAGGCTAGTAACCTTCAAGCATATTTGCATCCCTCACCCCTTTACTTTTACGTTTACCAGTATCAAATGTGCCGTTATGCAAGGTGATAAGAAAGGACAAAATGGATGAACGTGGGAATCATGAACTCACCCCTACAGGGCGAATGAAGACAAAATCTGAAAAAAAAACTTATATTGAAAATTTTCATAACAAAATTAAGGGTACGTCTTAACGTCATCTTCGGGCGGTCTTATGGTCCTAAAAATAGTTAAAATATTATTCTTAATTTCAATTATTTACACATATGTGGCTAGTACAATAATGAATTTTATTTATTTATCGTAATATTATTGAGGTACAAGTTCCTGGTTTTTGACACTCGATAACTTTAATTGTAAGTTCCAATCAGTTCAGTGAATGCAATAATATGGGTTGCTACAGTTAACGTAGTAATAATTGCACAATGCCCATCAAAAATACAATGCCAGATGAACAATGAGGCCTAACCACATTAACGTTCGCATAATATTTCTAGCAATTACATTTTTTGCAGCTGCCAAGGCACTTCGCCTTTCAGGCTAAAGAAGTAGTTTGCAAAGTCCTCTCTGATACCGTTCGCAATATTTCCTCCAAGGAATAGGCAAGGTTACATGTCCTGAAAAAAATAGGTTCAAATGGCTCTGAGCACTATGGGACTTAACTTCTCAGCTCATCGGTTCCCTAGAACTTAGAACTACTTAAATCTAACTAACCTAAGGACATCACACACATCCTTGCCCGAGCAGGATTCGAACCTGCGACCGTAGCGGTCGCTCGGTTCCAGACTGTAGCGCCTAGAACCGCTCGGCCACCATGTCCCGCAATCCCGGATAGTTAACGTATCCTCAAATCCTATTCCATCGCGATAATGCACAAAGTTACGAAGGAGGCAACATGTCTTTACAATAACCACTTCTAAATCTAATTTAACGTCCAGTGGTCTATGCAAAATGAGCCACTTGTTTGCAAGAATTCCAAAACTACACTCGATGTACCGTCTTGTTCTGGACAATCTATAGTTGAGCACATGCTTTTTAACGTCTAAAGGGCATAGAATAAAATAAAATAAATTTTGACAACCCGAAACCGTCATCATCTAGTAACATGAATGGCGTAGGTCTTTCAGAAGTTAATGACAGTGGTTTGGGTGCAGGGAAATCTAATGTACCATCTTGTATTATAACACTGAGTTACGAAACACAGTTGAGTCGGACGATTTCCCACACGCTCCAACGTCTATAAACAAGAATTTGAACGTCGAATCACAAAAAGTCAACAACAGAATGCAAAAAATGGTTCAAATGGCTTTGAGCACTATGGGACTTAATGGCTGTGGTCATAAGTCCCCTAGAACTTAGAACTACTTAAACCTAACTAACCTAAGGACATTACACACATCTATGACCGAGGCAGGATTCGAACCTGCGACCGTAGCAGTCGCGCGGTTCCGGACTGCGCGCCTAGAACCGCGAGACCACCGCGGCCGGCAGAATGCAAAAACAGTAGAGTGAACCACTGGAAGTGGGTTTTATAAGTCTGATGTGCTTTCCGTCCATTGCACCCACCCAATGAGGAAAGTTGGCCCTCTTATGGAATCCTTCAGCTGAGGTAAGCCGTAGCTCTTTAGAGAGGTGGGGAAAACTTTTGACTTCATTTTACGCCATATGGCAAAGCAAACGTCTTGTATAATATACTACATAATTGATGCACCAATTCCGTACTGAAAGTGTAAGTCCATGATGGATGATTGGATGATCCGGCCCCCAGGTATTTGTAACAAAAAGATAAAGCGTATGGAGCAAGACTGCAAAAGCACACAAAATTAGAATTATATGAATACCTTCAAATACTGACGGGCGTTGATATATATCATCGAGGATACGTGAAAATGTCTGCCCCGACCGGGACACGAACCCGGGATTTGCTGCTTACATAGCAGACGCTCTATCGATCATTTTTCTTTCTGTTTCGTTGTTGATCGTTGTGTTTGGTCGTTGCGGACGTCACACGACATCCGGACAAGTTCGTATGTTGATCCTTCCACTCAGTTTTTCTTTTATTACAGAGGCTAACCAGCTCTCTGACCGAACACGCTGAACTACCGTGCCCGCATGTATCTGAGCCACCGTGGGCAAAGAGGATAGTGCGACTGCAGAGACTATCTCGCGCACGCCTCCCGCGAGACTCATATCCTCACCTTGTATGTCCACACACTACGTTCGTAGTGTCCCACCCCAACATACTCATTACTCGTGGAAGACATTGTTACCAAGTCCCGGAAGAGTTCGGGGGATATATGTACATCCGCACAGAAGAAGAAGGTCATGGCCGGTATTGCCAGAACTATATACTTATATGGATATGGTGTCTGTTCTTTCGGACATGTCCGAAAGAACCGACACCGTATCCATATAAGTACAAAAGTACACGGTTTACAGACACGCATACACACGCACGCACACGTACACACTAAGGATAATATTACAGTACTATGGTGGTTTTTATTTGTTGCAGGGACAATCCTTCAAAGGAAATGGAAGAGCTTAAGGGCCAGTTATACCAGAGAGTTCTTAAGGCAAAGGACCGAAAAGAGTGGTTTTGCAGCAGCTCGTAGGAAGAAGTACATCTACTTCGATCAGCTGCGATTCTTAACAACTGGATGTAAGAGTACTGCCTCTAGTATTGAGAAAGATAATGATAGTGACAGACATGAGTTTGACGGAGGAGAAAATTTAGACCAGGAGACACGCGAAAAAACCGCTGTGCGACCGCAAGAAAGGCCACGTGAAAAGAAGAGTCTTGAAGAAGAAGATGATTTGCTGTATAAAACTCTGAAGGAAAAGTCGCCATAAAACACAATCCAACACTACAAGCGGATGAAGATAGCTTGCTCATGCAGTCTTTAATGCCAGAATTTAAAAAAAAAAGTTCCCAGTCACGGAAGACTGAAAGTGAAATCTGATTTGATGAATGTCATTATTAATGCCCAACAATATTACAGCGCTCTCCCCTCGCCCGAAATAGGGTTTGTACCGGTGCTAAATTACGCTACTTGGGATCCATATCACGACCGAACACATTGTAGAACAGTTCATGGCTACATTGAAGGACAGTCCAGGTTTCCTATCACTTACCATCTGTGTGTTCGCAACTTTTCAGCAGCACAGGCAGAGCAACAAGAAAAGTAGACTCTCCGTGAAAGTTTTACAATAATTTATGATGTACGTGTAATGAATCTTTTGTGTTCATTCTCCTCCTCTTCCCCCTGCTTAGAAGTACTAACTAAAGTTCCTCCTCAATTGAGTCCATTTCACTAACTAATAAGCTGGCAATACCTGCAGTGTCGGACACCGGTGGTCCAGGAGTGTTTGCCACAATTGCCGGTGACTGTCACTGATGACCGTCACCAACGTTCCAGTGTGAAACGGGTCTATGCCCAGGAGTGATGGGACACAGCACCTCCGAGACTTTCCAGTAGGACCATTTCCCGAGTGTATCGCGAATAGCAGGAATCCGCTAGAACATCAAATCACCGACATCGCTGCGGCTGGAAAAAGATCCTGCGAGAACGGGACCAACGACGACTGAAGAGAACCGTTCAACGTGACAGAAGTGCAACCTTTCCGCAAATTGTTTCAGATTTCAATGATGGGCCATCAAGTGTCAGTGTCCGAACCATTCAACGGAGCTGAAGGCCCTCTCGTGTACCCCTTGATGACTGAACGACACGAAGCTTTATGCCTCGCCAGTGCCCGTCAACACTGACATTGGACTGTTGACTCGTCGGACGACTCTTGTTTCAAATTGCATCGAGCAGATGGACGTGTACGGGTATGGAGACAACCTCATGGACCCTCCATGTCAGCAGGAGACTGTTCAAGCAGGTGGAGGCTCTGTACTTGCGTGGGGCATGTGCAGTTGGAGTTATATGGGACGGCTCTGACAGGTGACACATTACGTAAGCATCCTGTCTGATAACCTGCATCCATTCATGTCCATTGTGCATTTCAACGGGCTTGGGCAATTCCAGCAGGACAATGCGACACGTCCAGAATTGCTAAGAGTGACTTCAGGAACAATCTTCCGAGTTTAAAAATTTCCACTGGCCACCAAACTCACCAGACATGAACATTATTGAGCATATCTGGGATTCCTTGCAACGTGCTGTCCGAAAGGAATTTCCACCCCGTTGTTCTCTTACAGGTTTGTGGACAGCCCTGCAGGATTCATGGTGTTAGTTCCCTCCAGCACTATTTCAGACAGTAGTCGTGTCCATACCATATCGTGTTGCGGCACATCTGCGTACTCGCGGGAGCTCTACACGATATTAGGCAAGTGTACCAGTTTTTTTGGTTCTTCAGTGTATTTACAAAAATGAATACTGAAGCACTCTAGTGGATAGTGCGAGTACGGGAGGGCCCTGATCCTTCCACACAGATGAACCGTTTTCTGTCATGGTGGAACAGCGCAGTGCAGTACGTACCTCATGGCCTCTCGATATTACCTGGTGCATTATGTGTGGAGCTGCATGGACGCCATCGAGCAGGCACCTCTTGTAATCTTCGATCGTGACAACCTTCAAGGCCACATCCTCGCCCCGCTCTGGATAGCACCTGCATCTGCACGGTAGGCGTTCCTCTTGTATCTGAGCGTCATGAAATCCACAATCTGTGAACCATTTGCCTCGTCTTTCATCAGACGGATAACATTTTTGTTCTGAGGTGTTATCCCAAAAGGATTGTCGATCGCATAACCAGACGTGGTGAATTCTTTGAAGTTGTACCTAATTTCTTCATATACAGGGCCGAGAAAGTCTGTGTCATGGAGTTTTAACCCCGGATAGCAGATGCCAGTAGGAAGCAAAGTTGCTAATGTTGTGTAGGTCGACAACGCACCACCCTTAACTCCGATTGGCCGGGGGATTGCCATGTTGCCGTTCATCAATTGACGGGCAGCGCTAAGGTTGTCGGTTCACACGTTCAAACGTTCGGCGCCCAGTCACCGCCCCAACGTGATACGCACACGTGTCGAATAGGTCTGGCTGTTTGTCTCCATCTCACTTCAGAGGCATTCACACGTAAGCTTCGCTTCGGAGCACACACACACATCACCTGCGATTTAGTCATGCAGTAAGCATGGCGGCACATTATTCGCTTGAAGAACCACGAGATATGTCTTTTGTTCATGGACTAGCCGACGGTAATGCGCATGAAGCTCGACGGTTATATGAGGAACGGTACCCAGCAAGACGCCACCCACACGTGCAAACGTTTACAGCAATTCACCGGCGACTTGGCGAAACAGGCTCGTTAGCGGCATATCATGGTGATGCTGAAAGACCTCGAACACGACGTGTTGCTGTATTTGAAGAGACTGTTCTCGATCGCTTCGAGTAAGCACCTACGACTAGTACTCGAGCGGTTGGACACGACATGGGTGTCACTCATCGGTTAGTCTGGGAGGTTTTCAGGGATAACTGCCAGCATCCATTTAGTTTCCTCCATGTCCAAGACTAAATCCTGTGGCGGACTATGAACACAGGGTAGGGCTTTCTGCGACCTGTAGCACGCATCCCGACTTCCCCGCCATTGTGTCGTTTACCGACGAGTGCGCCTTCCATCGGGATGGCGTTTACAACGCTTGAAACGCTCATTACTGGGCAACGGGAAATTCTCACGTCACGTACGACTACGGACACCAGGAACGATTTTCAACATTTGAGCAGGCCTCGTGGGCGACCATCTGATTGGGCCGGTCCATCTACCTCCTCGAATTACCGGGGCAAATTATCTTCACTTCTTGCAAGAAACTCTACCTGGCTTGCTGGAAGGTGTTCCCTTGACATACAGCTACACATGTGGTTGCAGCATATGGCTCTGAGCGCTATGGGACTTTACATCTGAGGTCATGAGCCCCTAGAACTTAGAACTACTTAAACCTAACTAACCGAAGGACATCAGACACATCCATGCCCGAGGCAGGATTCGAACCTGCGGCCGTAGCGGTCACGCGGTTCCAGACTGAAGCGCCTAGAACCGCACGGCCACACCGGCTGGCGGTTGCAGCATAACTGGGCACCCGCAAATAACAGTAGTGCTGTGCGCAGATATTTGAAGGAACTCTTCGACGGCCGGGAAATTGGCAGAGGTGCTCGTAGGACATGGCCCCCGTGATCACCAGACCGCACGCCACCGGACTTCAAAGTTCAAGGTTCTAGTCCACCCGGACGCGAACCACCTAGAAACGAAGAGGAATTAATGGATTGCATTCAACATGCCACCAATCGCATCAGGGAAATGCCAGCAATCTTTGAAAGAGCTCGGCAGAACACCGTTCGACGTTACCAAGCTGGTGTAGCCTCAGAGGATCGCCAGTTCGAGACCTGCTTTAAGTAAACAATGTCCTAGCGACAAAAACTGCCTTTGCAAAAGACTTTCTGTACGCGAACTAACAAATGTTGGCGGGTTTCTTCCCGGTATGTCTTATCATGAAACTACAATGGATGCGTCGGGTCCCCGGCGGATTCGCCCCTAGGCCCCCAGAGTGGAAGCCTGGCGCGCTACCACCGAGCGTGCGGGCCGCTTTGGATACATCGCGATCTCCGGCAGGCAAAGCATTCGCGGTCATGCGTTGTTCAGAGCATCCGGCAACAGGGCAATCCCGCGGCCTATCGGAGCGCATGGCGCCGTGTTTCCGTAGTTTCAAAATGGTATGTTGTCGATCTTCACAACATTAGTAATTCTGGTTCCTATTTACATCAGCTATCCAGGGTTAAAGTTTCGTGACACAATTTTTCCTCACCCTGTAGATTGCAGCCGTTCAGCCAGTAGATGGAACTGTCTGTTTCCATATGGAGTAAACTGCGATCAGAGAACTTTGCCTTAGCAAAGCCGTCGTGAAAGCGGTGCACGTGGAGTTTGGAGAGGTCGACAACACACATACCGATATAGACTGGTTTCGTGAGCTGTACTGAAATCTTACTCATGTACGCAGCGACTAGTCCTTCAATGAAGATGGTGACCCATTTGAAGTTTGGCCTGCCAACATAATCTCTAGCGCCATAAAGCCCATCCCAACGATTAAGTAAAATGAACTTCGCGGTATTCTCTGACATTCTCCATGGTTTTCCAAAAATTAAATTATTCATTCATCTGTAAAAGTCTTTTACGAAATCGTACGTCGCAAGAGCCCTGTGGTATTCATATCAATGTACTGCTTCAACCAGGCACGCTGGTTGAATGAGATTACATAGGCGAAACTAACAAGTTTCATCCCTATCCTGAAACATTGATGGAGGTTACTGTAATGGGTAATATAACGGTGTTTGTGGCTGAGCATTGTCAACTGCTTGGGGATGGAACCATTTCGCGGGACTAGACACCCTAGATATACAGGCCAGTTGCTGCGCTCTCTGTGTAGGTGGGTGGGATATTACAGGGCTAGTTGCTGTGCTCTTCTTGCAGGTGGATGGGATATTCCAGCTCTACCTCCACAACATATTTCTTACCAATATCCCCAGACAAATCACAGATCTCTCCTTCTTCCTCATTCATCCATGGGTTATTAGTCTTGGCACACCTGTGCATGCATTTGGTAAGTCTCCCCTAGCCCCACATTCGAAGAAGAGCAGCATGTCAACATCAGTCAGAAGTTCGATGCTGACATGTATTTTCCTTAGGACAGCATCCTCCGAAAGCCCAGGCGCTCTGAAATACAAGGCAAGATCCAGAAACTGTATTTTCAGGTATACACTCTAGAACTTGAAGATGTCCACGAAGCGATGCACGTCCTTATTCATGTATAATATGGCATTTTCACATAAATCCGTGATACCGAGCTCCTTTGCAAACTTTCACCGCATACTCATACTCTGCATGGAAGTGCCTGTTAGTTTACTGGAGAATGCAGTTAAGTCAGGCAATGTGATTTCGTTGAGTCTCTCCGCCGAATCCAGTTATTCATACGGAAAGACCACCGTCTTCGTCACAAGCTGAAACATTACTTCATAGTGATATGCGTATCCTCAGAATGCACTGTCTCAGCAAGTTTCTGAAGAGAGACACGCCCATGAAGCGACGCAAATACAGGAAGCTGAGCGTTATTCTTAGCGTGAGTTTACTTCTCAGGGATAACAGTGATCTTATCATTCTCAACCAGAAATCAGCCTGGTGTTGAACTACGATATAAGCAGCATACGACTGAAATTGTGAGAAAAGGTGGGTATGGTGATGTGGATTCTTAAACTTTAAGAACTTTTTACTGTCAGAAGATATTTCCATACATACCAGTTCCAGTTTGCAGCAGTCATTGTTATGCCTGTGGTGAACGAATTGAGACATCTATAGCAAAAATATAGTTTTGTTATTTTTTACTCATTTGGGATGAAACTAAGCAGGACATATTTTTGATCCACACGTAGTGTTGCTCATCGTCCTCTGATATTAGCAACAGGTCTACGCGTCTAAAGCGTTTAGAGGCATTTGGAAAAGAAAAGAGGTAAAATACTTCATGCTTTACTATTCCGATGTTCCACACAGGATACTGATTGTTGTTTTCATCTTTTTGCTCATCTACCCGCAGGGTGATACGTGAATCGAATAATCGGGATTCTACCTCTCGAATTTTGGAATATCCTGGAGGTTTATGGAGAATTCGATGCCTTGGAAATCAATACGCCTGCGAACCTCAGCTGCATTTTATCTTTTTGTATGATACGCATTTATTCCTGTCGGTAGCTAGAAGCGACCACACAAAGCAATATTTATTAAGATTTTGGACATTAATAACGCGTGTTTAGTGTGATATGTAGGAGACCCAATAGCACTAACAATAGGTCTCAACGGAACCCCATCCTTATGGACTTTGGGTCTCCTACATATCGGTTGGCAAAATACTTAACCAAATTATTAGCACCTATAGTCGGCCACTGTAGCCATCATATTACTAACTCAAAAATGTTTGTTGACATTATAAAGCAGATGAGGATAGGTCCGAATGACATCATGATCAGCCTAGATGTGGTCTCTTTGTTTACAAAGGTTCCAGTGGAAGATGCGTTAAAAATGTTGGCTGCTCATTTCTCTCCTGAAATACTGAAGTTATTTCGACACACTTTGACGACCACCTATTTTTTGTATGGTGGAAAATATAATGAAATGATTGACGGAACAGCCATGGGTTCGCCACTGTCACCAGCCATAGCTAATTTCTTCATGGAGGATTTCGAAGAACGAGCGTTGAACAGTGCTCCCTTACGTCCATTCTGCTTCTTCAGGTATGTTGACGATACATTTTTAATCTGGCCACATGGTAATGAGGCACTGCAGCAGTTTGTTGAACATTTGAATGGTATACGTCAGAACATAAGATTTACAGTGGAGGTGGAGAAGGATGGAAAGTTACCCTTCTTAGATGTACTGGTGGAGCGAAAATCAGATGGACGTCTCGGACATTCTGTGCACAGAAAACCGACGCATACAGATTTATATCTAAACGCTCGTAGTTTTCACCACCCAGCTCAGAAGAGAGCTATGGTGAACACCTTGGTACATAGAGCAAGGACTATTTCGGACAAGGATCATCTCGGCTCCGAGATTAATCATCTGACGACGGTATTCATAAAAAATGGTTATTCTGATCGTGATATCAGATCTACTCTGGCGAAGAAACGAAGAAAGGACGCTGTTCGAACAGATCAAGAGGACCAACACATCGCGCGGCTACCATTCTGCGGTGCAACGACCAGTAAGATCGGCAGAGTCCTGAGCCGGCAAGGAATCAGACCAGTCTTCCGGCCACCCAGGAAGATTAAGGAAATGCTGCGACCCGTGAAAGATAATCTTGGCCTGAGAGTACCGGGAATTTACAGCATACCTTGCGAGTGTGGCAAAAGTTATGTGGGCCAGTCTATGAGAACTGTCGCCGATCGCAGTGTGGAACATCAGCGTCACCTGAAATACAGGTATCTGGAAAAATCAGCGGTGGCTGAGCACAGTTTGTTAAATAAACATAAGATTTTATTCGATGAAACAAGATTACTTGCTCACGCTTCAAACTATTGGGACTCTGTCATCAGGGAAGCAGTTGAAATTAGACTCTGTGAAAATAATTTCAACAGAGATTCCGGTTATGCACTCAGCAATGCATGGAAGCGCGCATTTGATATAGAAATAGCGCAGAGGGAGACTTCTTACATTCCTCGCAGTTCTCCGCCTGTTGCGATGGATGGCGCTGCAAGCAACACTGGATAAAGCGCGCAAACAAAATCTATGGATATAGAGGCCGCCACCTCAGTGCGCATCGGTTTCACCGTGACGTCATCCAGCCAATGAGGAGCCGTCCACTGCTTATAAAAGCGGAAGCCTCACCGGTCCACGACAGTCAGTTTTACCCCTGACGAAGATGACGGAGGTAGTCATCGAAAGCTTGGGATTTTATCCAAATTTGACGCGGCAGGTAAACCGAGAACTTTTTATGCAAGGACCCCGTCGCGAAAGACTTCGTAGTCATAATTGAAATCTTCCCGTATCTCCCGGCCTTTTCCAAGTATACCTCCTCCTCTTATGGTTCTTGAACAGGGTATTCGCTATTACTAGCTGAAACTTGTTACAGAACTCAATTAGTCTTTCTCCTCTTTCATTCCTTGTCCCAAGCCCATATTCTCCTGTAACCTTTTCTTCTACTCCTTCCCCTACAACTGCATTCCAGTCGCCCATGACTATTAGATTTTTGTCCCCCTTTACATACTGCATTACCCTTTCAATATCCTCATACACTTTCTCTATCTGTTCATGTTCAGCTTGCGACGTCGGCATGTATACCTGAACTATCGTTGTCGGTGTTGGTCTGCTGTCGATTCTGATTAGAACAACCCGGTCACTGAACTGTTCACAGTAACACACCCTCCACACCCTCTGCCCTACCTTCCTATTCATAACGAATTCTACACCTGTTATACCATTTTCTGCTCATCTGACCAGAAATCCTTGTCTTCCTTCCACTTCACTTCACTGACCCCTACTATATCTAGATTGAGCCTTTGCATTTCCCTTTTCAGATTTTCTAGTTTCCCTATCACGTTCAAGCTTCTGACATTCCACGCCCCGACTCGTAGAACGTTATCCTTTCGTTGATTATTCAATCTTTTTCTCGTTGGCAGTCCCCTCCCGGAGATCCGAATGGGGGACTATTCCAGAATCATTTGCCAATGGAGAGATCATCATGACACTTCTTCAATTACAGGCCACATGTCCTGTGGATACACGTTACGTGTCTTTAATGCAGTGGTTTCCATTGCCTTCCGCATCCTTATGTCGTTGATCATTGCTGATTCTTCCGCCTTTAGGGGCAATTTCCCAACCCTAGGACAAGAGAGTGCCCTGAACCTCTATCCGCTCCTCCACCCTCCTTGACAAGGCCGTTGGCAGAATGAGGCTGACTTCTTATGCCGGAAGTCTTCGGCCGCCAATGCTGATTATTTATCAAAAATTAGGCAGTGGCGGGGATTGAACCCGGGACCGAAGACGTTTTGATTATGAATCAAAGGCGCTACCCCTAGACCACGGGTAGTTAGTTAAAAATAGCGATACTATAGTTGAAGATCCTAGACTTTATTTATTTCTAAAAAGATTCCATACATAGGGCGTTCGACAATTAGTGCTATACACTTCTACGGATTTGTAGAGGAGACTTACCAGATCATGTTTTACATGGGAAACCGTCTATGGAAACGTCATCTAACGACACTACAGAGCGTCAAGTTATAGGCGCCGTTGTCTGTAAATGTATGTAGTATGTATATTTCAGGCTCTGTCTCCGGCTGATACTGATCTTCGGCCGGACATAGCTGCTTGTCCTGTTCCAGAGGTTGCCCCTCAGTCTGCAAGATCCGGGCGGTCGCAGAGGGAGGGCTTACTGGTAGTTGGGAGCTCCAACGTCAGGCGTGTAATGGGGTCCCTTAGGGATATGGCAACAAGAGAGGGGAAGAAAACCAATGTGCACTCTGTATGCATACCGGGGGGAGTCATTTCAGGTGTGGAAAGGGTCCTTCCGGATGCCATGAAGGGTACAGTGTGCACTCATCTGCAGGTGGTCGCTCATGTCGGCACCAATGATGTGTATCGCTACGGATCGGAGGAAATCCTCTCTGGCTTCCGGCGGCTATCTGATTTGGTGAAGACTGCCAGTCTCGCTAGCGGGATGAAAGTAGAGGTCACCACCTGCAGCATCGTCGACAGGACTGACTGCGACGGTTCTGGGACCGTGTGGGCTGCAGATTCCTTGACTTGCCCCATAGGGTAGTGGGGTTTCGGGTTCCGCTGGATAGGTCAGGAGTCCACTACACATAGCAGGCGGCTACACGGGTAGCAGGGGTTGTGTGGCGTGGACTGGGCGAGGCCATCTAACCTAAAAAGGTTAGATGGCCTCGGGCAAGTACAGAATGGGCAACAGCCTCAAAGGGTGCGGGACAAAGTCAGGATATGCGGGGACCAAGCAGCAATCGGTATTGTAATTGTAAACTGTCGAAGCTGCGTTGGTAAAGTACCGGAACTTCAAGCGCTGATAGAAAGCACCGAAGCTGAAATCGTTATACGAACGGAAAGCTGGCTGAAGCCAGAGATAAATTCTGCCGAAATTTTTACAAAGGCACAGACGGTGTTTAGAAAGGCTAGTTTGAATGCAACCGGTGGTGGCGTGTTTGTCGCTGTTAATAGTAGTTTATCCTGTAATGAAGTAGAAGTGGATAGTTCCTGTAAATTATTATAGGTGGAGGTTACACACCGAGCTAGGTTAATAATTGGCTCCTTTTACCGACCTCCCGACTCAGCAACATTAGTGACAGAACAACTGAGAGAAAATCTGGAATACGTTTCACATAAATTTTCTCAGCGTGTTATAGTCTTAGGTGGAGATTTCAATTTACCATATATAGACTGGGACACTCAGATGTTTAGGACCAGTGGTAGGGACAGAGCATCGAGTGACATTATACTGAGTGCACTATCCGAAAATTACCTCGAGCAATTAAACAGAGAACCGACTCGTGGAGATAACATCTTGGACCTACTGATAACAAACAGACCCGAACTTTTCGATTCTGTAAGCGCAAAGCAGGGAATCAGTGATCATAAGGCCGTTGCAGCATCCCTGAATATGGAAGTAAATTGGAATATAAAAAAAGGGAGGAAGGTTTATCTGTTTAGCAAGAGTAATAGGAGGCACATTTCAGACTACCTAACAGATCAAAACGAAAATTTCTGTTCCGACACTGACCATGTTGAGTGTTTATGGAAAAAGTTCAAGGCAATCGTAAAATGTATTTTAGATAGCTACGTGCCGAGTAAAACTGTGAAGGAACGGAAAAACCCACCGTGGTTCAACAACAAAGTTAGGAAACTAACTTAGTTAGCGTAAGGAGGGCTATGAGTGAAGCGTTCAGTGAATTCGAAAGTAAAATTCTATGTACCGAATTAACAGAAAATCCTAGGAAGTTTTGGTCTTACGTTAAATCAGTAAGTGGCTCGAAACAGCATATCCAGACACTCCGGGATGATGATGGCATTGAAACAGAGGATGACACGCGTAAAGCTGAAATACTAAACGCCTTTTCCCAAAGCTGTTTCACAGAGGAAGACCGCACTGCAGTTCCTTCTCTAAATCCTCGTACAAACGAAAAAATGGCTGACATCGAAATAAGTGTCCAAGGAATAGAAAAGCAACTGAAATCACTCAACAGCGGAAAGTCCACTGGACCTGACGGGATACCAATTCGATTCTACACAGAGTACGCGAAAGAACTTGCCCGCCTTCTAACAGCCGTGTACCGCAAGTCTCTAGAGGAACGGAAGGTTCCAAATGATTGGAAAAGAGCACAGGTAGACCCACTCTTCAAGAAGGGCCGTCGAGCAGATGTGCAAAACTATAGACCTATATCTCTGACATCGATCTGTTGTAGAATTTTAGAACATGTTGTTTTCTCGCGTATCATCTCATTTCTGGAAACACAGAATCTACTCTGTAGGAATCAACATGGATTCCGGAAACAGCGACCGTGTGAGACCCAACTCGCTTTATTTGTTCATGAGACCCAGAAAATATTAGAAACAGGATCCCAGGTGGATGCCATTTCCTTGACTTCCGGAAGGCGTTCGATACAGTTCCGCACTGTTGCCTGATAAACAAAGTAAGAGCCTACGGAATATCAGACCAGCTGTGTGGCTGGATTGAAAAGTTTTTCAGCAAACAGGACACAGCATATTGTTCTCAATGGAGAGACGTCCACAGGCGTCAAAGTAACCTCTGGCGTGCCACAGGGGAGTATTATGGGACCATTGCTTTTCACAATATGCATTAATGGCCTAGTAGATAGTGTCGGAAGTTCCATGCGGCTTTTCGCGGATGATGCTGTAGTATACAGAGAAGTTGCAGCATTAGAAAATTGCAGCGAAATGCAGGAAGATCTGCAGCGGATAGGCACTTGCTGCAGGGAGTGGCAACTGACCCTTAACAAAGACAAATGCAATGTATTGCGAATACATAGAAAGAAGGATGCTTTATTGTATGATTATAGGATAGCGGAACAAACACTGGTAGCAGTTACTTCTGTAAAATATCTGGGAGTGTGCGTACAGAACGATTTGAATTGGAATGATCATATAAAATTAATTGTTGGTAAGGCGGGTACCAGGTTGAAATTCATTGGGAGAGTCCTTAGAAAATGTAGTCCGTCAACAAAGGAGGTGGCTTACAAAACACTCGTTCGACGTATACTTGAGTATTGCTCATCAGTGTGGGATCCGTACCAGGTCGGGTTGACAGAGGAGATAGAGAAGATCCAAAGAAGAGCTGCGCGTTTGGTCACAGGGTTATTTGGTAAACGTGATAGCGTTACGGAGATGTTTAGCAAACTCAAGCGGCAGACTCTGCATGAGAGGCGCTCTGCATCGCCGTATAGCTTGCTGTCCAGGTTTCGAGAGGGTGCATTTCTGGATGAGGTATCGAATATATTGCTTGCCCCTACTTATACCTCCCGAGGAGATCAGGAATGTAAAATTAGAGAGATTCGAGCGCGCACGGAGGCTTTCCGGCAGTCGTTTTCCCGCGAACCATACGCGACTGGAACAGGAAAGGGAGGTAACGACAGTGACACGTAAAGTGCCCTCCGCCACACACCGTTAGGTGGCTTGCGGAGTATAAATGTAGATGTAGATTTGATTTCATGATGATGTTACAGACTTTCAGAGATGATAGAGAGGGGGAAATTTATGGTTGAGATAAGGGACCCTGGTCGTAAAACGAACGAGTCACAGATTCCAAGTGACATCGGTTCTGGTACTTTTGATAGTGGAATACATGTACCCGTAATGTTGTTGTTAAGATTGTAGGGGCAACGTTCAGAGATAGTAGTATGGATCAAAAGAAGAAAAAATGTCCAGTACAATTTGGCTCCAAAATGCGTACGTTAAGAGCTAAGAGCACTTGCTCAATAGAGGAGATGCGTTTCACTGTAGCGAAGATCAAAAAGTGCTGCAGTATAGAGGCCGTGTTTACTAGACATTTTTCCTCCTCTTGATCAATAGTAAAACCTCTGTAAGTTGCATGCCCTCCATTCTTAACAACGACAGTACCAGCACATGTATTCCACTGTCAGAGGTATCAGAACAGTTTTCGCTTATAACTTCCGATTCGTTCCTGTACAGGGACCCTTGCCTCAAATTGATACGGTTATCCTACTCATGGAATTACTCTATATATACATACATTTACAGGCGCCGGTGCCTACAACTTTTTCGCTCTGTATCGTCTTTGTATAATGTTTCCGGACCTGCGTTCCTATGGTAAAACTTGGTCAAGTCCCCTCTACAACCAGTAAAAGTGTGTAACATGAACTGTGAAACACTTTGTATAGAGTTTTATTTTGTTAATGCACAAAGTTTTGTGACAAGGCAATTTGACCTTCGATTTTCATAGCGTTACATGTTTAGTATCAAGCTGAATGTTTTCTGCTCAGACCTTAGTAATGGTAACATACTCGATTATCTGATGGTTTCCAACATACACTACGTCAGTTCTATGTCCTCACAATCTAGAGGATCACATGGAGCATAGGATTAACCCATAGTGATCATTAAATAACTACGTGAAGGAACAGTTGCTTGTACTACTTTACCAGTATGGCCTGTTTCCAAATATATATAGCAATGTGAAAATTGCTTAAGAGTGCTGCCAAAATTCCAAAACGTACACAATAATGAGTCCTCTACGCAGTTCAAGTCGTTCTGAATGGTTTTAGCATATAGGACCTCAGAGGAAAAGCATCGACTGCTACGACAGCGGTCGCTCATTTAGTTGGCATGCAGAAGATTCACTAGCAATGGCGGAGTTGAAAGGAGTCTAAAATATGGCTAATTAAAGCTCTCTGAAGTTCTATGACAAATCACAGTTAAATAACAGATACAGAAAACATTTGTGATCTCAGAAAAATGAGGTGCATCCAATGAAACAATAATATTTTCAGTATCTTAAAATATACAGAAGTTAGCAATTTATAGTGACTAAGTACTATCACAAAGAAACTTAGAATTAACAACATCTAAACACTTCATGCGATTTCAACAAACGATATCTCAGATGACAGAATTGCACTACAGCAATCATCCCTGAAAGCTATATATCTGTACCAATTTTTTATTAGATTTTTTATGTTTTTGTTACAATTTTCCTTGTGCAAGTGTTTGTGAGGATATCGTATACTCCACAATAACACAGCAGCTGAATACACCCTGAATGTCTCATGTCTTTTCACATTTATATAGTCATTTAAGGAATGAATTACCGTTTTGCGAATAACTTTATTTAAATATAATTACAGCCGGTATGAAAAAAAACAACATAATTTAAAAGTGGTCAATCGCATGTTTTAGCTAACCCCACCTTTCAAAAGAGTACCGGAAGACGCTTCTGTCGACCAGACATGTTGTTGTTTTGTGGTCTTCATCCAGACACTGGGTTGATGCAGCTCTCCATGCTGCTCTATCGTGTGCATGCTTCTTCATCTCCAAGTACCTGCTGCAACCTACATCCTTCTGAATCTGCTTACTGTATTCATCTCTTGGTGTCCCTCTACGACTTTTACCCTCCACGCATCCCTCCAATACTAAACTGGTCATTCCTTGATGTCTCAGAATATGTCCCACCAACCGATTCCTCCTTCTAGTCAAGTTGTGGCCCAATTCTATTCCCTACCCCCTCATTAGTTACGTGATCTACCAATCTAATCTTCAGCATTCTTCTGTAGTACCACATTTCAAAAGCTTCTATTCTCTTCTTGTCTAAACTTTTTATTGTCCATGTTTCACTTCCATACATCGATACACTACAAACATATACTTTCAGAAAAGTCTTCGTGACGCTTAAGTCTACACACTATGTTAACAAATTTCTCTTCTTCAGAAACGCTTTCCTTGCCATAGCCAGTCAACATTTTATATCCTCTCTACTTCGGCCATCATCAGTTATTTTGCTCCCCAAATAGCAAAAGTCATCTACTACTTTAAGTGCCTCATTTCCTAATCTAATTACCACAGCATCACCTGATTTAATTCGACTACATTCCATTATCCAGTTTTGCTTTTGTTGATGTTCATCTTATATCCTTCTTTCAAGACATGGTAATTGTGTAAGACAGCAAAGGACGTGGAAGAGCAGTTGAACGGAATGGACAATGTCATCGCCAAACTTCAAAGTTTTTATTTCTTCTCCATGGATTTTAATTGGTCCTCCGAATTTTTGTTTTGTTTCCTTTACTGCTTGCTCAATATACAGATTCAATAACTTCGGGGATAGTCTACAATCCTATCTCACTCGCTTCCCAACCACTGCTTCCCTTTCATGCCCCTCGACTCTTTTAACTGCCATCTCTTTTCTGTACAAATTGTAAATAGCCTTTCGCTCCCTGTATTTCACCCCTGCTACGTTACAATTTGAAAGAGAGTATTGCAGTCAACATTGTCAAAAGCCCTCTCTAAGTCTACAAATATCAGAAACGTAAGTTTGTCTTTCCTTAATCCATCTCGTAAGATAAGTCGTAGGGTCAGTATTGCCTCACGTGTTCTAACATTTCTACGGTATCCAAACTGATCTTCTCCAAGGTCAGCTTCTACCAGATTTTTCAGTCGTCTGTAAAGAATTCGTCTTAATATTTTCAGCCGTGACTTATACAACTGATAGTTCGGTAATTTTCACGTCTGTCAACACATGCTTTCGTTGGGATTGGAATTATTATATTCTTATTGAAGTCTGAGGGTATGTTGCCTGTCTCATACATCTTGCTCACCAGATGGAAGAGTTTTCTCATGGCTGGCTCTCCCATGCCTATCAGTAGCTCTAATGGAATGTTGTCTACTCCCGTGGCCTTGTTTCGACTTAGGTCTTTCAGTACTGTGTCAAACTCTTCAAAAGCTCAAGTACTTTGCGCTTGAATCCAATTTTTTATTCATTATTTAACCTACTCCTGCAACACCTCTATTTGATTTTATATTTATAACCGTGTATTCACCTGACCATAAGTCTTGTTCCTCCTGCTACAGAACTTCACAAATTCCCACTATATCTGTCTTTAACCTATCCATTTTCCTTTTTAAATTTTCTAACCTACCTGCCCGATTAAGGGAATGGACATTCCACCCTCCGGTCCGTAGAACGCCAATTTTATTTCTCCTCATAGCGACGTCCTCCTGAGCAGTCCGAGCCCGGAGATGGGGGACTATTTTACCTCCGGAATACTTTACCTAAGAGTACGCCATCATCATTCAACCACACAGAAAATCTGCAGTCTCTCGGGAAAAATTACGGCTGTAGTTTCCCCTTGCTCTCAGGCGTTCGCAGTACCAGCACAGCAAGGTCGTTTTGGTTAGTGTTACAAGGCCAGATCAGTCAATGACCCAGACTGTTGCGCTGAAACTACTGGAAAGGCTGCTGCCCCTCTTCAGAAACCACACGTTTCTCTGGCGTCTCAACAGATACTCCTCCGTTGTGGTTGTATGTATGATACGGCTATCTGTATCGCTAAGGCACGCAAGTCTCCCGTTCAACGGCAAGGTCCATGGTTCATGGGGGACGAGCAGACATAAGAAATTGTTTAAACAATTTTTGATGACAGTCTGTAGTCGTTTAACATGCGCACACTTATATACTAGCTTATTTTTGTATGAAGCAACTTTTATTTATACTTATTGTTAATCATCTGAGTGGGACCGAACGTTTGTAACATTCCATTATTTTAATAGTTGTATATATTAGTTTAGTGTGGAAATGGTCAGGTTGAGGCAAATCATGTCTGTAAAACTTTGGTCGAGGATCGCCTTCAGCCAGTGAGAGTTGGTCAGTTCCGGAACACGGCTGAAGTCACGTGGAGACAGCGACTTAACGAGTGGTGCTCTCAAGGAAGACAATTTATGCTGAGTTCTGGAAGAAGGAACTCTATCAGTGATAACATGGGTTATTGGATCGAGTGGGTGACTGATTCTACACTCCTGGAAATGGAAAAAAGAACAAATTAACACCGGTGTGTCAGACCCACCATACTTGCTCCGGACACTGCGAGAGGGCTGTACAAGCAATGATCACACGCACGGCACAGCGGACACACCAGGAACCGCGGTGTTGGCCGTCGAATGGCGCTAGCTGCGCAGCATTTGTGCACCGCCGCCGTCAGTGTCAGCCAGTTTGCCGTGGCATACGGAGCTCCATCGCAGTCTTTAACACTGGTAGCATGCCGCGACAGCGTGGACGTGAACCGTATGTGCAGTTGACGGACTTTGAGCGAGGGCGTATAGTGGGCATGCGGGAGGCCTGGTGGACGTACCGCCGAATTGCTCAACACGTGGGTCGTGAGGTCTCCACAGTACATCGATGTTGTCGCCAGTGGTCGGCGGAAGGTGCACGTGCCCGTCGACCTGGGACCGGACCGCAGCGACGCACGGATGCACGCCAAGACCGTAGGATCCTACGCAGTGCCGTAGGGGACCGCACCGCCACTTCCCAGCAAATTAGGGACACTGTTGCTCATGGGGTATCGGCGAGGACCATTCGCAACCGTCTCCATGAAGCTGGGCTACGGTCCCGCACACCGTTAGGCCGTCTTCCGCTCACGCCCCAACATCGTGCAGCCCGCCTCCAGTGGTGACGCGACAGGCGTGAATGGAGGGACGAATGGAGACGTGTCGTCTTCAGCGATGAGAGTCGCTTCTGCCTTGGTGCCAATGATGGTCGTATGCGTGTTTGGCGCCGTGCAGGTGAGCGCCACAATCAGGACTGCATACGACAGAGGCACACAGGGCCAACACCCGGCATCATGGTGTGGGGAGCGATCTCCTACACTGGCCGTACCCCACTGGTGATCGTCGAGGGGACACTGAATAGTGCACGGTACATCCAAACCGTCATCGAACCCATCGTTCTACCATTCCTAGACCGGCAAGGGAACTTGCTGTTCCAACAGGACAATGCACGTCCGCATGTATCCCGTGCCACCCAACGTGCTCTAGAAGGTGTAAGTCAACTACCCTGGCCAGCAAGGTCTCCGGATCTGTCCCCCATTGAGCATGTTTGGGACTGGATGAAGCGTCGTCTCACGCGGTCTGCACGTCCAGCACGAACGCTGGTCCAACTGAGGCGCCAGGTGGAAATGGCATGGCAAGCCGTTCCACAGGACTACATCCAGCATCTCTACGATCGTCTCCATGGGAGAATAGCAGCCTGCATTGCTGCGAAAGGTGGATATACACTGTACTAGTGCCGACATTGTGCATGCTCTGTTGCCTGTGTCTATGTGCCTGTGGTTCTGTCAGTGTGATCATGTGATGTATCTGACCCGAGGAATGTGTCAATAAAGTTTCCCCTTCCTGGGACAATGAATTCACGGTGTTCTTATTTCAATTTCCAGGAGTGTATGTCTGAAGAGCCGATACTCCAACTTAAAGGGACTCCTGTGAGGTGAATGTACCCCATTACAGAACATTAACATTTTTCGATTGCATTACGGAATTAAGAATAAAGAGAATATGTGTTTGACTCGTTATCTCGAGTTCGTCAATTTGAACTCTGAACTATTTTGAGCTGGTGAATCTTGGGTATGTTATGATCACGAAATGGACTTGTTTTCACAAGTATCGCATGACTAATTAGTATGGGAATACTGCTAACATTCTCGTAAGACTCTCAACCCAACTTTAAGGCTTTTAATAAGATTATTTGTGTCTGTGTTATACTAAGTTATCGTAGGACCTCTTATCGATTATTTGAGTTCTTGAATAAACATTATTCAACATAATTCTCTATCGTCTACATCAATTACAGACGTTACAATAGAGCCCGTTTTGTTAGTTATTCATTTAGCTTCACTTATTACGTGTTTTTATTTCAATAATTCTCAATTCTAGCCAACGCACAGATTATTTGGCTGCATAATCACAGGTACAAGTTATTATTTGCAGCGAGATAGCTGCTGTTTGTGAAAGCAGACTTGTGCGGCTCGAGCCTACGACATTGTGGACCTATTGTTTTTGAACAGAAGCGTACACAGCCCAGTTACCTCGGGTACTAGCAACGTCAGGTAAAGCTGCAATTGGTTTGCTCATAAGGAGTGTTGAGTAATGTGGTGTACATACTGTAAGACCTTCGGCACACACACCATCAGATTATTTGACTTGTCGCTCTAACAAAGTAGGCGACAGCAATATGTCTCGTGGTCTTACTGTGGCGTGTTTAACTTCTGCCGTTAGGTCAGACGATAGAAATGCCAATTGCACGCTTAGAGTAGCAGATTGATGGTGGCCATCTTTAAACAGAACTTGATTAATTTTCACACACATTTATTAAAATAATGAAAAGCATAGACATTTTGTAACTTGATTCTGGATGCTGTTTACAATTGACAATCATAAGTTCCTTTGGTCTTGGTACGTTAATCTTATTCTCACATATCTCTGATACTTGACAAAGTGTCTATACATTTCTCTTCATGGCTATGTACAGGAATATGGTAATCTTATTAGGTGCAGACTGAAACTTGACTATAGACTGGTACAGACTAATGCAGACTGGTACAGACTGCTGCAGACAAAGGCAGACTGAGTAATCAGAGGTCTGTACACTCGTTATAATACCTCACACATTCATGTATCACTGCGTGAGTGTGATCTGCGAGGAGAAAAGGTTCTACATTAGCAGCAATCTCATTGGCTGCGTGACATATTAATACGCGGATCGGTGGAAGCGGAATTTGGTCCATCTCTAAGGCAGCGCCATCTCGTAGTGCGGAGACGGACGAGCGCTGCATCTGCTGTGCTGTTGTGCTTAGCGGGGCGCGCTCTAGTGGGAAAGTTGTGTACGCGCTGACTACGTGGAACTATGTACACAACATGTAACTATTCAGCAGAACACCTCATTAGGTAACGTCGCATCCAGTGCGGCTCTTCTTGGAGAGGTGGTTGTAGATGAGTCCTGAAACACTCGCTGAGACACTGTCCGACGATTGTCTCGAACTACTAGATACTGAACGGAGCCGTGCGTCAACTTACATTCACTTTTTGCTGGTTGATGTCCACTTGGGGACTATTTGTGTGGCATAAGGCAGATATAACGTAGTCATATCATGTACTACTTCTCTGGAGTGTAAACTTAACTATATATAACTATGATGGTATCTGTTCTTTCGGACATGTCCGAAAGAACAGATACCATCTTAGTATATATATAGTTAAGGCTCACCGGCCACTTGACCATCTTCTTCTTCTGTGCGAATGCACAAGCAGTGCCCGAACTCTTACGGGAATCGGCAACGCGCCGCGAGTAATGAGTGTAATGGGCGGGGGTACTACGAATGTAGTGCGGGACAATATGTTGAGAATGTGGGTTTCGCGGGAGGCGTGCCAGAGATAAATCCCTGCAGTCGCGCTATCCTCTGTGTCCTCGGTGGCTCAGATGGATAGGGTGCCCCCTGTCGGGCATATTATTTGCTGCAGCGCTTGAACCAGCTTTACATGGTCTGCGGCAGCGATTAACTGGTATCTCCTTGCGGGACGTGACCTTTTGTTGTGGTGCATTCGCCGATGACGTGGTGTTCCTGGCCAGATCAGAGGATGAAATGCATATGGCGCTACAGTGGCTACGCCAGTACGGGGCGGTCGCTGGGAGCGTCATCAACGTGAAGAAGACAAAATACATGGAGGGGGGATTTCCCACACAACGGCGGTGCCCTTTGACAAGGTGCCCGTACTCAAGTGTTTAGGAGTGCAATTCTATAGCAGTGTCCGCCGCACGGCGGCGGCTACGTACCGCCGGCTCCTACACCAGACACGTGCTCTGCTGCAGGACAACAAACTGCGTCGCTTGGATATGCTCCTCAGAACACGTTATGTCAACACCTATCTTGTCTCAAAACTGAACTATTTTGCGCATATCCTTCCCTTGACAGCTACGATGGCCGACAGATTTCAAGCAGCATATGGACATTTCGTAAGCACCGGTCTGGTTTTTAAAGTCCGATACGCCACCCTGACACTGCCGCAGCGGGCGGGCGGTATCGGTGTAATTCACGTATATAACCGTGCGCGATCGCTTTATCTCAACACTATGCGTCGCACGTGGACCTCTGCCCACGCCACTCTGACGGGTACCCTGATAGCGGAAGTGGCACCACACTCTCTGCATCCCCCGGTTTCTGTAGGACACATTTCACCGGCACTCACCCACATCAGAGAGTTTTTGATTGACTTCAGCTACTTACGGTCAGAACTTCCGACGACACGGAAGCCCAGCACAAAAGACTATTATCGCCTCTATCAACAGCGGCAACCTGTAAATACGGTCACCCACAGACATCCTGAAGTTGCCTGGAACACGGTGTGGCGAGCGGTACACACGCCTTTTCTACCTACGATGGTGCGTTCATTGTGGTACATGGTTGTGAATGGGAAGTTCGCTATTCGTCAGAGGTTACATTCCATACATCTGACGGACGACCCCTTGAGTCCGACATGCTCAGTCGCTGACTCGGATGCACACAGTCTGCCGCGACCAGCGAGTGCTGGCTACTGACGCAGCGCATGCTGGCATTACTCTTGCGGCGATTGCCGGAGTCTCTCTCCCCTGATGAAGTATTGCGCCCCGACGGCGTATACTTTCCATCAGCCAGAACGAACGCCGTTAACTGGCTAAAAGGCATGGCCGTTTACTACATATTTTGCGATGCTCCCAAAGGCACACTCGACTTTTGGTCCCTATTGATGACGACACATGCAGCTTTCAGCCGCCACCCGAAGTACAGAACTCGTTTCGCAAATTATTTAGGTTCATTATTTGCGGATCCTCCTGCTTATTGGGGTGTTCCGGGTATGAGACGCTGAAAATGAAGAAGAATCCTGGAGCATATTGATCCTCTACGGACGGAATAGGGGGCAACACCTCCCAACAGGCGAGAAGACGACTCGGACGCTCGGCTACGGCAGTTGTAGGATCTTTCTTTGTAATGAAACAAAAATAAATCTATAATACAAAAAAAATGTTATAAAAATTAAAGAAATAAATAAATAAAACAACATCGACAAACCCACTACATCCTCTTCCTGCTGATCCTTCGATCTTCGAACTCGAACACGTTGTTTGGGCGTGGCGGCGGGATGGCCAGGCTTCGGGTGTCGACCCCTGCCCTACCCATCGTCCTGCTCCTGCAGCGGTTTAAAAAAAAAAAAAAAAAAAAAAAAAAAAAAAAAAAAAAAAAAAAAAAAAAAAAAGAGAGAGAGAGAGAGAGAGAGAGAGAGAGAGAGAGAGAGAGAGAGAGATGGATAGAGTGTCTGCGATGTAAGCAGGTGATCCCGGGTTCGAGTCCCAGTCGGGGCACACATTTTCATCTGCCTGTAAGCAGCTAAGGGTGTTTATTTCATTGTAATTTTAAACTTAACTATATTACGCTTGCGTCGTAGGGAGCTCAGTGTTATATAAGGTAGAATGCGTCCTGTGTCTTCTGGAGGACACAGGAGAATGGAAAGAATCTTCTGTCTAGGAAGCTACATCGCACAGGACGGTCAAAGCAAGGAAGGAGTAAGAAGTAGATTCACACAGGGGAACAAAATTTTCTTGAGCAAAAAAGCTATACTGATATAAAACACTGATATGGAACTGTCACAGAAGTTCCTGAGATTTCGAACAGCTGGTGACACAGAACGGCCAACATCCTCGTAATTTGTTAGCTCTGCGGGACCTCACCATAAATGAGTGACCTCAGCTGAATGTGGGAAATAAGAAGAATCTTCTGGACTGGAATTTGAAGCCAAAATCATGGCTACAGCCGGCCTCACGAGATATTGGTGCTGTCTCTTGGATGCGATTTCCCAATGTTTCCTATGTTTTGTAGGAATCTAGGAGTCGTATCAGTAACTAAGGCACAAAATTATCCATGTACGTTCATCGCAGTAACAACAGGATTAAATCCCCCATTTGTCATTGCGATGAAAATGTGGAGATTTGGTCTCGACTGTACAGAAACAAGGATTTATGTTTACAGTAAGCGAAATAATTAGAAATTTCGCGGTGTCTGCCGTTCCTTAGCTAACCGAGTTTGCTGGCCTCACTCCGTTGTAAAGGAAGACGATAAATTGTTATTTAAGTCTCGCAGGGGGAGGAACCGCGGTGAAATTACGCGAGTGCTCTGAAGTTAGAGAGGAGCGCGCTTGATTTAATCATCTCTTTTGACAGCGGAGTGAGAGGCAGAGAGGATAAGCCCACCTCCAAAAGCCAACCCCTCCCCTCCCCTTCACAACCCCCTCCCCTTCACACCCCCCTTTGCACGCGCTTCTTAACACTGTCAGCTAAGAGCCGTCCGGTTTGGATGGAAGATCCTCTCAGCCGCTCCACTGTGTTTGTAATAACTGAAATGACGACAGAAGCGTGCGTTAACGACATTATCACTCTGCCGCTCGAAGCGACTCTTGTTTCGTTACCGTTCACGCTTGCATTTAGCCGAGATGAGGGTTCTTTACTGTCAGTTTTATTCTAAAAACCCAGGAAAGCATAACTTTGTGCCTGTTCCCGGTTGCTGATACGCGCACGATAATCTCAACGTCCAGTTATTTCCATGGCCCAAGGTAGCCACAAACTAGCGACAATTCAGATACTTCCGATGAATTGGACTGGTATCGAAGACGTTATTTTTATCTGTGTTTGAGCAATTAGTTTGAGATTTTCAACGACGGAGGTCTTAAGACAGACCCTGTCGTTTTGGGACTGTGTTGTGAAGGAGGCAATTGAAATTTCAGTGGCGACGGGTTGAGACAGTGGTTACGCCCTAAGAAAAGTTTGGAATCCAGCGCTCAGCCAACTAAAATCACAGCGTCGGCCCGACAGTGTCTATAGAAGCACTAATTGGTGCCCAGCCTTCGGCTGTCCCGTACGCCCACCACTCCACCGGACTAGGCGGATGGGTTGGGGAGTGATCACACTATAAAGGAGGTCCGATGTAGCAATGACGCTGGTTCTACCGGTATTGCCTAAAGACGATGTCAGTGTACACTGCCTAAATAAACATCGTGTTACGAAGACAGCTCCACATGGCTGGACATTCGAGAACGGTAAAAACATAGCATCAGCATGTATTGTGTTAATTGGCCTTTGAGGCCTACAGCAGAAAACTACAGAAGGAAAATAAAAACTATACCCTCTAATTTTTTTTAAAAGAACGCCTTACAAAAATCACATTACAAAAGGGAATTCAAGAACAACAGAGGAGATATCTACTGCAATTGACGGTACCGGTCACTAGCTTCATCTACCACAGCTGTCTGTGGGATTGTAGAGGACTGTTGTAAGGAAACACATGCTATGTGTATAGCTATACACGTTGTTTCACCATTCCAGTTATTGGCTTCCAGGGGTTGTAGAGGGGATTTAGTAGATGAAATTATGATAAGGAACTCATGTCCGGCAACATAGAGTCTGAGTGTAAATTAAGACTGATGATCGAATCAAATTGAAGGTGCGAGATTGTTTGGGCAAGTCTCAGTATCAGCGATGGGCAGAAAATGATAAGTGGAGCCTTCTATCGCCCACCACACATCCCTTAACGTAACCGAAAACTTTGGAGAAAACCTCAGTTTGCTTATACCTAAGTTCCTCAATCACACTGTAATCATTGTTGGAGACTAATCATCCAACAATCAATTGAAAAAACTTGTGGTTTGTTAGCAGTGTGCGTGACAAGACATCATGTGAAAAATTATTAAATGCCTGTCTGAAAACTACATAGAACAGTTAGTTCTAAACCTCATTCATAATGGAAATGTATTTGGTCTAATGGGAAAAAAACACGCCTGGTCTCTTTGAGGAAGTCCTCATCGAAACTGTTATAAGTGACCATGACGCAGTTGTGACAACAATGATCGTCCAAGTACAAAAGCAAACCGAAACAACTAGAGAGAGATCTTTGTTCAGTCAAATAGATAAAAATGCAGTAGCGTCATATCCGGATGAGGAGTTTGAAAGTTTCAACACAGGGCATGAGCATGCAGAGCAGCTATGACTCAAGTTTAAAGGAATAATTTACCATGCGCTGGATACATATGTCCTTAGTAGAACAGTTCATAATCGGAGGGAAGCTCCATGCTACATACGAGTATTCATTATTAAGAAACTTCTAAACAAACAGGGAATGCACACGAGGTGTACAATAATGCATAAGGATATACACTACTGGCCATTAAAATTGCTGCACCGCGAATATGACGTGCTACATACGCAAAATTTAACCGACAGGAAGAAGATGCTGTGATATGAAAATGGTTAGCATTCCAGAGCATTCACAAAAGGCTGGCGCCGGTGGCGACACATAAAACGTGCTGACGTGAGGAAAGTTTCCAACCGATTTCTCATACACAAACAGCAGTTGACCGGCGTTGCCTGGTGAAACGTTGTTGTGATGCCTCGTGTAAGGAGGAGAAATGCTTACCGTCACGTTTCCGACTTTGATAAAGGTCGGATCGGAGCTTCAAATGGTTCAAATGGCTCTGAGCACTATGGGACTTAACATCTCAGGTCATCAGTCCCCTAGAACTTAGAACTACTTAAACATAACTAACCTAAGGACATCACACACATCCATGCCCGAGGCAGGATTCGAACCTACGACCGTAGCGGTCTCGCGGTTCTAAACAGAAGCACCTGGAACCGCTCGGCCACCAGCGGCCGGCGGATCGAAGCCTATCGCGATTGCGGTTTATCATATCGCGACATTGCTGCTCGCATTGGTCGAGATCCAATGACTGTTAGCAGAATATGAAATCGGCGGGTTCAGGAGGGTAATACGGAACGCCGTACTGGATCCGAACGGCCCCGTATCAATAGAAGTTGAGATGAGAGGCATCTTATCCGCATGGCTGTAACGGATCGTGCAGCCTCGTCTCGATCCCTGAGTCAACAGATGGGGACGTTAGCAAGACAACAACGAACAGTTCGACGACGTTTGCAGCAGCATGGACTATCAGCTCGGAGACCATGGCTGCGGTTACCCTTGACGCTTCATCACAGATAGGAGCGCCTGCGATGGTGTACTCAACGACGAACCTGTGTGAACGAATCGCAAAACGTCATTTTTTCGGATGAATCCAGGTTCTGTTTACAGCATCACGATGGTCGCATCCGTGTTTGGCGACATCGAGGTGAACGCACATTGGAAGCGTGTATTCGTCATCGTCATACTGGTGTATCACCCGGCGTGATGGTATCGGATGCCATTGGTTACACGGCTCGGTCACCTCTTGATCGCATTGACGGCACTTCGAACAGTGGACGTCACATTTCAGATGTGTTACGACCCGTGGCTCTACCCTTCATTCGATCCCTGTGAAACCCTAAATTTCAGCAGGATGCACGACCGCATGTTGCAGGATCTGTACGGGCCTATCTCGATACAGAAAATGTTCGACTGCTACCCTGGTCAGCACATTCTCCAGATCTCTCACCAAATGAAAATGTCTGGTCAATGGTGGCCGAGTGACTGGCTCGTCACAATACGCCAGTCACTACTCTTGATGAACTGTGGTATCGTGTTGAAGCTGCATGGGCAGCTGTTCCTGTACACGCCATCCAAGCTCTGTTTGACTCAATGCCCAGGCGTATCAAGGCCGTTATTACGGCCAGAGGTGGTTGTTTTGGGTACTGATTTCTCAGGATCCATGCACCCAAATTGCGTGAAAATGTAATCACATGTCAGTTCTTGTGTAATGTATTTGTCCAATGACTACCCTTTTATCATGTGCATTTCTTCGTGGTGTAGCAATTTTAATGGCCAGTAGTGTAGAAATATATATACTGAATGAGATGTGTTTGTCTGTCAAGAAAGCAATTTGTGAAGCCTTCAATGGCTACCGTAGCGGAGTATTGTCTAACGATCTTTCACAAAGCACTGAGAAATTCTAGTTGTATGTAAAGGGATCAAAGTCAGCATTCAGTCACTCGCGAATGAGACAGTAACTGAAATTGAACGTAGCAAAGCAAAAGTTGAAATGTAAGAATACAGCGGTAACAGTGAATAAAAAGTTGTCGGATTCCCATCAGCGTCAAGTGATTAAAATTACACGAACTTGCCCAAGCAGTCATTGGTCACTGTCTGGTGGTATGACTGCCAGAGGGCTGCTGGTACGCCCCTTATATACTGTAACTGTCGGCTGTGACGTCACTGGCGCTCACTGCATCGGAACACATGGGCACACGTTGACTCGTCGTTCGCTGTGCCCCCTTCAGCCGCTGCAGGCCACCGTCCCTGTTTAAGGTATTATCGGTGATTTTTATTTCAATGGTTTCTTTAATTGCGTAGTTAGTGCGAGCAGCGACGTATGATTCGTCAAATTTTACCCGATGGACGTTTTGTGATGCATGCCCAGCTATAGCAGATGTCTCGGAGTAGCGTAGGCGATAAAACCTCCCATGTTCCTCCTTGCGTTGGTCCACTGTGCGTACCGTTTGTCCGACGTAAGACTGGTAACACTCACAAGGTACCTTGTAGACCCCAGTTGTTCTGAGACCTGCTCCGTTTTTAAGTGGTCTCAGTAATTGACAGATTTTTGGCGGGGGCCTGAAGATCTATTTGATCTTAATTCTTTTCAGCAGGTGGCTTGTCTTGCCCGACACAGTCACAGAACGGCAAGAAAGGAAGATCCCTGATCTTCGTCGATTATATTATTGTGATTCTTGCTAAACACTACTCGTTTGATGAACGTTGTAGCTGATGTTTCCAGACCTTGCGTGGGTCAGTCAGCTCATGGTGCAGGTTATCAGCGTTTGATATTGTTCTTGCACGATGCATAGATGTTTGTAATGCAGTGCTGTGTCGGTGGATGATGGCTGATGGCGTGCAGGTACAGATTGGTGTGGCCAGGGCATTCATTTCGTTAGTGTCGGACGTGGACGTCGGGGAAGGGCAATGCATTGTGTTTTTGTAACGTCGGGGAATGGCAATGCATTGTGTTTTTTTTACCTCAATGGAGAAGTGGATGTTACTGTCAATGATGTTCCAAGACCTAATCAAGTTCTCACGTCCGCGAGGCCAAATGAGGAACGTGTCGTCAATGTATCGAAAGAAGTAACTAGGCTTTAATCGCGTTGTGTCTAATGCAATATCCTCAAAGACACCAAAGATGAACAAGAATAGTGTTCTGGCGTAGCCACAGGCTCCGCAACGAAGATGAAGTACGGAAGACCAGAGAAGGAGGTGAAACGACGTCGGCCAATGGTGCGCTGACTAGGACCGCACCAAGGCAGGAGCGCCCCCTAGCCGAAGGAAATAAAAGCGCCGCTCCTGCCAGCCTTGGGCGGACATTAGTGGACAGTATTTGCAGAGTATTACGACGGCCTAGCGAAGAGTGCTCCTAGTCAAGTTTTTTGACTGGGTTGAGGATTTTTTGGCAGGGAGAACGCAGCAGATTTTCTTGGGTGTAGAAGTAACTTCTGGTGTGGCCTATGGATGTGTGTTTGGACCCTTTCTTTAATGTTGTATATTAACATCATATTTTTTGCGTATGATGCAGCAATCTATGATGAAATACTGTCCGGAAGAAGCTGTTTAAATAATCAATCAGACCTTGGTAAGATTTCAAAGTGATGCAAAGATTGACAATTTGCTTTAAATTGTTAAGAGACGAAAAACTGTGCACTTCACAAATCGAAAAAACGTAGTATTTTACGACTGTTATGTCAATGAGTCACTGTTGGACTCACCTATTCATACAAATGATTCGGTGTAATACTTTGTAGGGATTTGAAATAGAATGATCTCATAGGCTAAGTTATGGGTAAAGCAGATGGTAGAAATCGGTTTTGAGCCATGGAAAAATTGCTGATTTGAAGAGCGTGCGGCAGCGCGTAAAGTAAAGAAGTCGCCCTCCGTGACTGGCGGTGGCGCCGCTCTTGCAATCGCAGCTTTGGTGTTTCCCTCTGGTGGTAAAGGGGAAAAATTGCCTGGTCACGTGCATTTAATGGGCGCTATGAGCTCGGCGGTGTTATTTTGTCAGTCTCGGGCTGTCTGGTCAGTGAGTCAGCCGTCAGTCTGGGAGTCAGTGCGCTCGTACGTGTACGCAAAGAGTGAGGAACAAAGTCTCTCCTCAGTACTTCACTGGGAGAGCATCTCTTTTGAGAGTGAATTGGAGTGACATACTATATTGAGTCGCTCGCAATTAAGCGTTGTTCACTGTGTTGGCCACCACACTTATTGTGTGGTGTGAACACAGACAGAGTACTAGTTAAGCGCCTGCGAGCGAGTATTGAGTGCCTTCGTGGTGGGCTGGTTATCTGACCGGTGTACCACACCAATAGTTATACTAGGGGCGGATAGGAGTCATTGACTTCATCAAGGCATAGGGAGAGTTTAATTGGCGAAGGTCACTCCCGATAAAAAGAGATAGTTGTGTTATTTTTCAGCAGGAAGCGATGCAGGCAGCAGTCATCGCAGCTCACGGTACTGTCCGCTACAGCGTATGCGAGCTCCATCTATCCTCCATAACAGTGCACTCCATTACATTTCTCACGTGACAGCCTTGACCGTACCTAGAAAAGTTATTCAAATTGTGTAGGCATGGCTCTCAGACATTCTTCCAAGTAAATAACATTCTTAAAGAAAAGGGAAAAATAACCTTTCAGTACTTTGTAAAATAATAGCATTCCTATCCATAAGTGGCAGTCTACTGTTCTGTAAAGAACCCGGAAATTTATTAATTTTTTTATAAGAAAAAGTTTCACTCGATTTCTCAGAATTTTTTTTTTTTTGCAATAAATAATATTTTTCGTTCGTTTAATGTTTTTCTTACACTAACTAGCAATACTCCTGTACCCAAGTATCCCACTAGTTATGTAAGAATATAGAATATTTTTGTGTCTTTTCCTTACACCGGACGACTCCAGAAGGTATTTGTTGCTGAATGGTTTTCAAGCAGTTCTTGGTGGTACATTAGGAGCATCTGTCTGACTTCTATAGTAGTGTGAGGTGGAAATTGTTTCTTGCAGGAGCCAAAGGTTACTTGTTGGATCAATCCATAGCGCAACTTGACAAATAAAGCCCACACACTGACATTTCTACTTCTACTAAGAAAATGGTACTTGAACTAACCTAACTCACTTCTTCCTAGGAACTGGAGGGTGGAAAAGGACTCCAACTAAAGCTTTTATTTCATGCAGTAGAGCCATAAAGTGTGTGTGCTCTCCACGAGCTCCAGACTCCAACTGACTTAGTACACACTACCGCCAGCAGAGGATGCTGTCGTCCGTGACGTCATCTGATGACGCGACTACCGTTATTCAAGATGGTGGCATATGTTGTGTTCACCACGTGGCCTTGTACCCAGTACTGTCACCAGAGGGCACCGACGTCTGTGACGTCAGCTGATGATGTGAGTACCATTATTCAAGGTGGCTGCATACATTTTGTTCACCATGTGGTTTGGTACACAGTGCCATCATCAGGTGGCGCTGTCATCCCTGACGTCAAATGTTCGACCGCTTTCTCTCTATCGCCATTCTAATGGGACACGTCTGACGCGTGCTATTGATGTCACAGCTTCAAGCTTGTGTGCTCATACAGACGTTACAGGTCGTCCTGTTCCACCGCTCGTGACGTGCATGTCTACGTCTCACATAGTGCTATAGAGAAACTGACGTGCTCTATAACAAATATGCCCGCGATTCAAATGGGGTACGCGTGACTCGCCGCACTCGTAGCTATATACCGATGCAAGCGGATCTAACAAAGTTCTCAATTCACATCGCTATCTAAAAAATAAGAACCAAGTCCAGCTCTCTTAAATTCTATTGTGTCCAAAAATACTTAACGTTCGCTTTCTTGATGTCTCCGTAGAAAAATTCATGCCCTAACATAAACTGGTTACCAAAATAGCCCAGAATGTCATCATTTCTGCTGTACACCATTCCTAAATACTATAAATACCAAAAAAAATTCAGAATTTTATCATCTCAACACTTTCTAAATGATTTGCTCCAGTATTTACGAAACTAAGCTAAATCTAACAAACACTTGTCTTAATACCAGCAGCCTATAATTATATCTATATAGCACTCAAGTTCGAAAAAATTTCTAAGCTCACAGATTTTGAGCGAGATGTAATAAATCCTTGATCAAGAATGTAGCTAATTACCTACTCATCAAAACGAGTTCGTAATATACACGCATAATGACTTCAGATTCAAAGGCTGAATTCAATATCATACATTGTGTATTCCAAATAGCATCTTCACTCATAGTACGAATTATTTCGCTGTAATTTGATAAACTGTCATATGCTCGGGTCTCCTCGAGGTACTGGAACCATCTGACTAGTTCAGCTTTGAGTCAGTAGGAGTGTTAGTGAGCTCAGCCCCCACCCCCCAAAATGTTGAACACCCATTGGTTCACACTGAGATCACATGATACTACGTCATCACATATATATAAGGAACTGCTCCCCAACAGACTTTCTCACTCGTCTGTTTTTCATTCCTGCATTCATTTGTGTGTGTCTTTGTGTGTTCACTATCTCGTTTAGCAGTCCAAAGATGAAGAGGAGTGGAAACGGTCTTTCTTGTGGCTTGGACGAGCTCAAGCGCGTCTGCTCATCCGAGACACGGTGTAAGTTATCTTCTTTTATGTGTGATCAGTCTTCCACACTTCGAACTGAAAATTGCTTCAGTTCTTGTGCGTTCGTTCCACTCAAATTTTATTTCTCTCCTTTAGTTTCAGCAGAAATAAATCCGAAAGCTATCAAGGAGATAAGCAAACAACAATATCAGTCTTCATCATCATCATTCTAAAACCGTGAGTTTATATATCTTGTTATATTCTTATTCTTTCCCTACATCCTATTTTATATTATATATATACACATATGATGCAGACGGCATAACCTCCTCAGTTATTCTTTAAACGATTTTTTTTATTTAATCAAATTCCTTTACTTAATTCATGTGCTTTATGTTATAGAGTCTGTAGATCCACGTGCATCCTCCTCCCCATTCCCTGAGTGAGTGCACGAAATGGCCCAGCTGCATCCCAGACATACTTTTGGATTTGAATATTTGGGAGGAGATTCAGTCCTGTCGGCAGGGTGAATTAGGTAATTACCATTATTTTATTATTATTATTCTTTCCTTTCTCAACGTTATGTCTGGTTAATAATGGAAAGTGACGTGGACCTTGATCAAGCGTGACTTCCTTTTAACTGTACGGTATATGTTACATTTCATTTAGGAACTTTCGGGTAATTGAACATGTATCAATAATTATAGATTTCTGTAGTTGTGTATATATGTTTGGATGTAGCTGTCCTGCCTTGATGTACTGGTGGATATTGTGTGGTATGACTCCTGTAGTTGATAGTATAATTGGTATAATATCAACTTTATCCTGATGCCACATGTCGTTGACTTCCTCGGCCAGTTGTATGTATTTTTCAATTTTTTCTCCTGTTTTCTTCTGTATATTTGTTGTATTTGGTATGGATATTTCGATGAGTTGTGTTAATTTCTTCTTTTTATTGGTGAGTATGATGTCAGGTTTGTTATGTGGTGTTGTTTTATCTGTTATAATGGTTCTGTTCCAGTATAATTTGTATTCGTCATTCTCCAGTACATTTTTTGGTGCATACTTGTATGTGGGAACGTGTTGTTTTATTAGTTTATGATGTATGGCAAGTTGTTGATGTATTATTTTTGCTACATTGTCTTGTCTTCTGGTGTATTCTGTATTTGCTAGTATTGTACATCCGCTTGTGATATGATCTACTGTTTCTATTTGTTGTTTGCAAAATCTACATTTATCTGTTGTGGTACTGGGATCTTTAATAATATGCTTGCTGTAATATCTGGTGTTTATTGTTTGATCCTGTATTGCAATCGTGAATCCTTCTGTCTCACTGTATATATTGCCTTTTCTTAGCCATGTGTTGGATGCATCTTGATCTATGTGTGCTGTGTTAGATGATACGGGTGCTTGCCATGTAGTGTTTTCTTTTTCCAATTTACTTTCTTTGTATCTGTTGATGTTATGTGATCTAAAGAGTTGTAGAAGTGGTTATGAAATTGTAGTGGTGTAGCTGATGTATTTATATGAGTGACTGCTTTGTGTATTTTGCTAGTTTCTGCTTGTTCTATGAAAAATTTTCTTAAATTGTCTACCTGTCCATAACGTAGGTTTTTTATGTCGATAAATCCTCTTCCTCCTTTCTTTCTGCTTAATGTGAATCTTTCTGTTGCTGAATGTATGTGATGTATTCTATATTTGTGGCATTGTGATCGTGTAAGTGTATTGAGTACTTGTATGTCTGTGTTACTCCATTTCACTACTCCAAATAAATAGTCAATATTGGTATAGCATAAGTATTTATAGCTTTTGTCTTGTTTCTTGCTGTCAATTCTGTTCTCAGTATTTTTGTAAGTCTTTGTCTATATTTTTCTTTTAGTTCTCCTTTAATATTTGTATTATTTATTCCCATTTTTTGTCTGTATCCTAGATATTTAGAGGCATCTGTTTTTTCCATCGCTTCTATACAGTCGTTGTCGTTATCCAATATGTAATCTTCTTGTTTAGTGTGTTTTCCCTTGACTATGCTATTTTTCTTACATTTGTCTGTTCCAAAAGCCATATTTATATCATTGCTGAATACTTCTGTTATCTTTAGTAATTGGTTGAGTTGTTAATTTGTTGCTGCCAGTAGTTTTAGATCATCCATGTATAGCGAATGTGTGATTTTGTATTGGTATGTTCCACTAATATTGTATCCATAATTTGTATTATTCAGAAAGGACTTAATGAGTCTCCTTGGTATATTCCACACTTAATCTGTATTGGCTGTGATGTGATATTTGATTTTGCTTGGATATTAAATGTGGTTTTCCAATTTCGACCTTTGTTTAGTTTTAGCTTGGTATGTCACCTCTGCGTCTATTAACAGTTGCTCTTTACATCCTCATGCTCCTTTGCAACAGCCTTTTTGTTCTACATTTATAATTTTGTTCTGTGTTGTATGTGTCATTAATTTCTGTGCAACGACTGAAGTTAATATTGGGTATATTGTTGGTAGGCATGTTATGGGGAGATATTTAGCTGGATTTGCTGTGTCTGCTTGATCTTTAGGTTTCAGATAAGTTATTCCATGTGTAAGTGTATCAGGGAATGTGTATGGGTTTGCAATGTAACTGTTAAATAGTTTAGTTAGATGTGAATGTGTTGAGGTGAACTTCTTTAGCCAAAAATTTGCTATTTTATCTTTTCCAGGGGCTTTCCAATTGTGAGTAGAATTAATTGCTTGGGTGACTTCATGTTGCAAAATTATCACTTCAGGCATTTGTGGTGTCATCTTGTATGTGTCTGTTTCTGCTTGTATCCACCGTGCATGCCTGTTATGTTGTACCGGGTTTGACCATAATTTGCTCCAGAAGTGTTCCATGTCTGTTATGTTTGGCGGATTATCTATTTTAATGTGTGTGTTATCTGTTGCCTGGTAAAATTTCTTTTGGTTTGTGTTGAATGTTTGGTTTTGTTTCCTTCTATATTCACTTTTTTTGTATCTTCTAAGTCGTTTAGCCAATGCTTGTAATTTCTGCTTCTTTTCATCTAATTGCTCTATCGCTTCTTGTCGTGAGATTTTACCTAACCTTTTTCGTTTTTTGTCTGATATTTCATTTCTTATAAACTGTGTTATCTGTCTGATGTCTTTTCTCAGTTTTTCTATTCTGATCTGTAGCCTGCGTTGCCATGCTAGTTTCGTGGGTTTCTTCTGTGTGTTGGTTGGTTCTGATCTCTGCCTAGTGTGTATATTTAGTGTAGTGAGTGCTCCTATATAAATCAGTAGTTGTAACTCTTCCATAGTTGTATTTTCATTTATTTTGTTGTGTATGATTGCGTTGATAGCTGTTATTGTTGTTTCGACTTGTGGGTTATTTGGTGGTCTATGCAAGAATGGTCTAATGTCTGTATTTGTCTCTTTGTGTTCTATATAAGTCAGCTGAAATTTTTCTTCTATATCTAACGTGTGTGTGAGACTTTGTATTCTATTTGTGCTTGTTCTGGTGGCTGTCTTAAGATTTCGTTTTCCTCTGATCGTTTAATTGATGCGTGTTGTTCTTAGTTTGTTTTCTCTGGGAAGTTTGAGTCCATTACTGTATTTTCTTCTTCTTCTGATTGCACATTATTTTGTTCTAGTATTTGTTGTACTTGTTGTTTGATGTTTTCTAATACTGACTGGGATATCCTGTTACTTTTGATTATTACACGGATCTGATCAGCTAGTCGTTGTTCTGTTAAAAATTTTAATTCTGGGTATCTGGTAATAAATGTTGTGTATACTTGTGATCTGTATGCAGTTGTGTTGGTTCCTAAGTTTGTTGCTTGGTAATAACAGAACATGAGGTGTCAGTTAACTTCATCTGACCATCTCATCCTCTGTCTTTGTTTTCCTTCTAGAGTGGTTGCAGGAAGCATATCCTGCGAAACACCTCTATTTGGATTTAAATCATTTTCCATGTGGCTAGCAGTGTCGTTACCATTGTGGATGGGCATAGGGTTCAAGCGTCGTCCCTGACCGTGACAACGCTTGTAGAGGCTTCATTAGTTCTGTCCTGAACCAACTAATCACACTAGAAGGGGGGTTAGCCCTATTAGTGGTTTGTTCTTTTCGTCGCCTTTTAGGCTGGCAGAACATACCGGAGGCCTATTCTTTTCCAGGGCCTCCACGGGTTTTATTATTATTATTATTATTATTACCATCTCAACAAGTGTCTTATTCCTAATATATATCTATCCTACTGATTATTGCCTCCATCCTATCTTTACAGAACCACCTTCTCTGCACATGGTGTGCGCCCCTGTAACCCCTCCCCTGATGCACCGGGGGTTGCGAGAGCGACAGGGCCCCACTGTCACGCGTCGCCGGCTTGCACCCCGTTGGTCACTGCATGTCAGAGGCTGCAGGTGGCACCAAGTGATCCCAGGCTAATTGACGGTTAGGGAAGAGCTAGCGTCATATGCTAGGCTCCACTGACACCTGCATCAAGCCCCCGGCCGCTCTCACTGGGAAGCACCTCCCACCCCCCAGCCTGAACCTGTCCCGAGGTGCTCTCACTGGGGACCGGCCTCTGCTGCACTGGCTGACACCGCCACCACCCCATCACTCAGGGCTCCATGGGCCGCCGCTCACTTATCGCCGCTCGACTGGCAGGCGTCCTCTCCTGCACCATCATGTAAGGTACAAGCGTGCCAACTAGTTGTAGTTCTAGTTATAGTCGTATTAGTGATGATGCTGTGGTTAGTGGCAGTTCTCTACCCCGTCCTTTTAGTGAAAGACATCAGGTCAGTGACACAATACCACAGTTGCAGTACTCGGTGATTGCCGACGCCTTCGAGGAGTGAATCATGTTCACCAGGATCGAAAACCCGACAGGGGGGTACTGCGATCCTGTTGGATTTCTAAGCATATGCCTTTCTCCCATGGAAACAGAGCTCCTCAAGGTAGTCAATGATATGCGGTAACACGCCATTAAATGCGGCGTAGTGCTTTGCATTGAATTACTGCACACCCCCAAAGTCGAGTCTGGCCTAGAAGAGACAAGTATTCATTATCTTTGGGGGGGGGGGGGGAATGGTGTGATAATGCGGACCACATCAATCGCCGAGTTGTTTCGTAAATACACCTTGAGTGCTATATTGGGCCAGTTTTCAGAGATGGAAGTGAAAGGCTCAGCTAAAGCACTCAGCAGAATTCTACACCTGCACGTCCATATACATGTCTATGACCTGGTAAATGGAGGGTCCAGCTATATCAAGCTCGCTAGAGCTAATAAGCGGGCATGCATTAGTGTCGAAAATACAAAGGATCAGGCTTCTTTTGCATGGTCAATCCTCCCTTGAAAAAGAAAGTACAATTACAGAGATCATCGTGAGCATCCCAGTACATACCATGTAGGTGATAATATTCATTCGTGTTATAACTTTGATGGTATAGAGTTCCCCATCAAGAGCCAGGACATACAGAAATTTGAGGCCCAGAATACCGGCATATCAGTTCATGTTTATGGCCTTTAGAAGAAAAGCAAGTCAGATGAGCAATACAAGCACATCGTCGTCGGCCCCTCTACTTCTCAAAATTTGCTGGTGAGAGTGAGCTGCACGTAAACATGCTGCTCTTCTCTGAAGGTGACAATCATCACTATGTTTGGATCAAAGACAAGTCCCAACTCCTTTCCTCCCAACTATCAACTGATCATGGTGTAAAACATATTTGCTTACAGTGTCTCAGTTATTAGCTTCACATCTAGTAGACTGTGCATCCAGGGATCTGGTACGTGTTATTATGCCTACTGAAGAAAACAGATTCATAAAGTTGAAGAATGCTCACCACCATGAATGATGTCCATTTGTAGTGTACGCCGACTTTGTATGCCTCCTCGCTCCTGTGACCCACTGTGAAGGCGACTCTACAACCTTACACACCACCTACACAGAGAAACATGTACCATATGCGGCAGTGTGTCAAATTGTATCGTCATATGGCTCCAACCTTAACCGATACAAATCTTAGGTCAGGGATAATCCTATGGTTTGGCTGCTCTTTGAGCTTGAAAAATTTTCATGGGAGGGTGATAAGCTTTACTGAGGCAATGTTCCCATGACCAAATCAAAGGAGAATGAAGATTTGTATAATAACGCCACTGATTGTCATGTTTGTGGGCTACCGTTAGACAGAAAAGTGGTAACTCCTCTTTGGGACCACTCTCATCTTACGGGTAAGTTCCGTGGTGCAGCTCACAATGCGTGCAATTTGAAGTACCAATTACCTAGGCATATACCAGTTTTCTTTCATAATTTAAGTGGGTATGATGCTCATTTTCTAGTTGGAGAAAGATCAGGTGAGTGTCCTACCTGAGAGCGGCGAGAAGTATATATCATTCTCCAAACGAATGACGCCAAGAATTACGCTGCGCTTCCTCGATACCCTACGTTTTATGCAGGCACCATTACTGAAACTGTTGAAACTCTACCTCTGACGGATATGCATATCACTCGAGCAGCATTTCCCGACGAGGAAAAGCTTCCACTTGTGATTAGGAAAGGGGTTTTCCCATATGAGTGTGTGAATAGTATGGCCAAACTCGACGAAACCAAGCTACCCAACATAACTGCATTCTCCAGCAACCTCACAGGCGACACCATAACGAATGCAGAATATGAGCATGCCGTGAATGTCTGGTGGGATTTCTTCATTTCCACTTTAGGAGAGTACACACGTACGCTTGCTTGTGGACGTTTTCGAGAAGGGCACCTGGGTTGCCTTGGGATTCAATGCTCAAGAAAACGAAGTGCAGCAACGAATTATTGACTGATACCGACATGCTTGTTTTCTTTGAGTGAGGGACCCGTGGGGGACTCCGCCAATGTGTCCGTAGGCACTCGAAAGCAAATAACCCATGGATGGGTGACAGGTTTAGCACATGCCTTGATTCAAGTTATATAATGTATCTCGACGTGAATAACTGCAGTAGAGCTTACGAAACCTATGTGGGGATGTGCATACTGGACCCATCCAAACTCCCCATGTACTGCTTTCATTATGAGTTTGCGAAAACTCATTTTTCAGATCCTAAATTGCATTATATAGATACAGATAGCTTCATCTATTGGGTGAAGAACTGTGATCCATGTGAAGTAATTAGCTGCCATGGTAATGAATTCGGCACGTCCTCATATGCGGCCGATAATCCTTATGCTATTACTCTGCAGCGCAAGAAGATTATCGGTCTTATGAAGGACGAGTCGAATGGATTGCCGATTGTGGAGTTTGTAGGTCTACGGTCAAAAATGTATGCATATCGCACATTGGAAGGTGCCACCCAGAGGCAGGCTAAGGGTTTGCATTGCATGGTATCGAGAGCCCTCTCTATCGAAGACTATTTGCAATGCCTGTGTGGTGGTGTTCACAGTGGTACGGCAGACCTGTATTCAATCGATAGGACATGAGGTGTACACTGTACTACAGTCTAAAACCGGTCTGTCACCTCATGATGATAAAAAGGGTCATTTGTGATGACGGGACTGAAACTCGCCCATACTCACACTACTCACTTGTAGCGAGAGAAGGGGTGGGGGACTCTAATTATATATATATATATATATATATATACAAACAAAGATAATGTAACTTACCAAACAAAAGCGTTGGTATGTTGATAGACACATAGACAAACACAAACACACACACAAAATTCAATCTTTCGCAACCCACGGTTGCTTCATCAGGAAAGGATGTGGGACAGACGAAAGGATGTGGGTTTTAAGGGAGAGGGTAAGGAGTCATTCCAAACCCGGGAGCGGAAAGACTTATCTTAGGGGGAAAAAGGACAGGTATACACTCGCACACACACACACACACACACACACACACACATCCATCTGCACATATACAGACACAAGTAGACATATGTAAAGACAAAGAGGTTGGGCAGAGATGTCAGTCGAGGTGGAAGTGCAGAGGCAAAGATGTTGTTGAATGACAGGTGAAGTATGAGCGGCGGCAACTTGAAATTAGCGGAGGTTGAGGCCTGGTGGGTAACGGGAAGAGAGGAAATATTGAAGGGCAAGTTGCCATCTCCAGAGTTCTGATAGGTTGGTGTTAGTGGGAAGTATCCAGTCTTTGCCTTTCCACATGTCTGCTAGTGTCTGTATATGTGCGGATGTATATGTGTGTGTGTGCGAGTGTATACCTGTCCTTTTTTCCCCCTAATATAAGTCTTTCTGCTCCCAGGATTGGAATGACTCCTGACCCTCTCCCTTAAAACCCACATCCTTTCGTCTGTCTCTCTCCTTCCCTCATTCCTGATGAAGCAACCGTGGGTTGCGAAAGCTTGAATTTTTCTGTGGTTCTATCAACATACCAACACTTTCGTT